>NC_141878.1:176024066-176327096 GCF_056163025.1 Triticum urartu | reverse complement strand
ACAACCTTCCCCCCTGGTTGTGCATGAAGAGGAAGTACATTCACATGAGTATGCTAATTAAAGGACCGAAACAACCAGGGAACGACATCAATCTGTATCTGGGGCTGCTGAAAGAGGAGCTTGACACGCTGTGGAAAACGCCAGCCAATACGTGGGACGCCGCAGAGAAAGAATATTTCCCTATGAGAGCCGCGCTGCTCACGACGGTGCACGACTATCTCGGTTACGGATATATCGCGGGGCAGGTGGTCCACGGATTTTCTGGATGCGTCAGGTGCATGGATGACACAACGTATCGCCAGCTAGATAGAGATCCCGGGTCTTCGAAAACCATGTTCATGGGACATCGAAGGTGGCTTCGCGACGATGACCCGTGGAGAAAACGCAAGGATCTGTTCGATGGTGAAACCGAACCCTGAGGACGCCCGCGTACGAGGAGCGGCGAGGAAATAGATGAGCTGTTGAAAAATTGGAAAGACTGCCCACTGCCGGGAAAGAAGCAAAAGGCGCCAGAGCCGGGAAAGAAATGAAAGGCGCCAGAGCCGCTGCTGAAGGTATGGAAAACGAGGTCTGTTTTCTGGGACTTGCCGTACTGGAAGATCCACCGTGTGCCTCACAGCCTTGATGTCATGCATATCACGGAGAACGTGTGCGAGAGTCTGCTTGGTACCCTGCTCAACATGCCAGAGAGGACCAAAGATGGGCCGAAAGCAAGGGCAGACTTGAAATCAATGGGCATCAGGCAGGAGCTTCACGCTATATATGATGATCATGATGATGATGATGATGATGATGATGAGGCGAAGCAGGACATGGAAAGTCGTCACAAAGGCAAAAAGGCCAAGAAGACCAGAAATGACTACCCTCCCGCGTGCTTCACTCTAAGTCAGGAGGAGATCGAGCAGTTTTTCACCTGCCTCGTAGGAGTAAAACTTCCTTACGGTTACGCGGGGAAGATAAGCAGATACCTAGACCCAGCGAAGCTGAAGTTCAGCGGGATGAAGTCTCACGACTTGCTGATGACGCAGATACTTCCAGTTGCAATCCGTGGGATCATGGACGTGCACGTCCATGAAACCTATTTGGCCTATGCAACTTTTTCGACGTCATCTCTCGGAAGTCTGTTGGCGTGAGGCAACTCAGAAGGCTACAGGAAGAGATCGTGGTGATACTATGCGATCTTGAGATGTACTTCCCGACCGCATTCTTCGACGTTATGGTGCATCTGCTGGTCCATATCATGGACGATATCATCCAACTCGGGCCGACGTTCCTGCACAGCATGATGCCGTTCGAAAGGATGAATGGTGTCATGAAAGGATACGTTCGCAACATGTCACGTCCAGAGGGAAGCATAGCCAGGGGCTTTCTGACCGAAGAGTGCATCTCCTACTGCACGAATTGTCTAGGCATCGAGAACCCCGTTGGTCTGCCCGTCAACAGGCACCTCGGCAGGCTCGCTGGATGGGGTCACCGTGAGGGTCTTCGTGAAATGCATGTCGACTTCGAGGGTCGACTCGCCGACTTTGAAAGAGCAAACCTAGTCGCGCTACAACACATAGACGTGGTCGATCCTTGGGTGGTACAGCACAAAACCTTTATTAAGAAGACGTACAATGACCGAGGCCAACAGAGGACGGACGGAGATATACTCAAAGAGCACAACTCATGTTTCACGCGTTGGTTCAAGCAGAAGCTTCTGTCGTACCATTTACATGAGGATTCTTCCGCGGAAGAACAACTCATATTCGCCTTGTCACAGGGCGCCGAGCACAACCTGATGACCTATGAGGCGTACGATATCAACGGCTACACATTCTACACCGAGGCCAAGGACATGAAGAGCGATGGTTATCAGAACTCCGGGGTAACGATGAAATCCTACACCGGTAACGACAAGGACAGATACTACGAAAGGATCGAGGAGATCTGGGAGCTGAGCTACGCTGGAGAGAAGGTCCCGATGTTCCGTGTCAGATGGGCCAAGAGCGTCCTAAAAGAAGACCGGTATTTCACCACCATGGTTATACCCGAAGCCAAATCCAAGACCGCGGGCGCAAACGTCACTGCGAAAAATGAGCCATGGGTACTGGCTTCCCAAGTGGACCAATGCTTTTTCATTACCGACCCGTCAAAGCCCAGTCGTGTTGTCGTGAGGAGAGGCAAAAGGAAGATCATCGGAATGGATGGAGTAGCCAATGAGCAAGACTTCGACAAGTACGGCGACCCGAGGATCGAACATGACGACGATGATGAAGTAGCAGCATACACCACAAGAAGAAGCAGGACCACCCTACCTAAAGGACGCCCGTTCCACAGAAGAACTCCATTTGCGAAAAAGAAGGGAAAGAAGATTGTGAACAGATAGCTAGCTAAGATCGATTGTATTTAAATCGTAGCCTTCATTTCTCGATTGTATTTCATGGGCACTTTTTGAACTATCATGAATATTTTTAAATTTCATGGACACTCGATCTCGATCCCCCTCCATCTCGATCGCTATCCTACCTCACCAGATCCGGTCCCCCTCGCCGCCGAGCACCACCCGGTCCACCGGCCGCCGCCGCCGACCCCCCGCACCCTCGATTCCCCTACTCAACCGCCGCCGCCGACCCCCCGCACCCCTCCCCTACTCAACCGCCGCCGCCGACCCCCCGCACCCCGTGCACCCTCCCCCGCTCCACCGGCGTTACTGTTTGATGATATTTTTAAAAAAATTATTACTGTCTTATAAAAAAATATTACTGTTATGATTTAAACAAGTTTGATCATATTTAAACACAAATAAGTATCAAACAGCATTTTAAATGCATAAAAAAATTTGTGGAGCCTGGGAATCGAACCCAAGACCTCCTGGTGTGAGAACTGGATACTGACCAGTCGAGCTAGTAGAGGGGGCTTGGTGTGGATCGGGTCAGGTGGAAGATAACCTGTTGGCTCGAGCAGAAAAAAAATACTAATGGCGCACCAGGGTGAGGTGCGCCATTAGTATGGATATACTTATGGCGCACCGAGGGGTGGTGCGCCATTAGTATTGTGCCCGGCCCCATCCATATTCCCTCCCCGGCCCCTCCCTATCCCCTCTCTCTCCCTCGCCCTTGCCCTCGATCCCCTTCCCCTCTCCTCTCCCGACGCCGCTGCCCCGCCGCCTCGATGCTGCCCCGCCACCCCGACGCCGCCTCGACACTGTCCCGCCGCCCCGACGCCGCCTCGACCCCGCCCCGACGTCGCTGCCCCACCACCTCGACGCTGCCCCGCCGCCTCGACGCGACCCTGCCGCCCGGACGCCGCCCCGTCCACACCACCGTCGCCGGAGCACCACCACCACCCGGACCTCGTCCCCGACATCCTCCCCGCGCCCCACTCCCGGGCATCCTCCCCGCGCCCCACTCCCCGGCCCCCGTGAGCTCCCTCTCCCCCTCTCCCCCTCTCCCCCTCTCCCCCTCTCCCCGCGCCCCACTGTTTTTCGGGAAACGCGGTGATCTAATTGCCTGGATTCCTGAGTCCCCTGAAAGCGATTCTGATTCGGGGGCCGTTGGGTTGCTGTTCCAAGGGAGCGCTGAAATTTCTCATTTCTCAGCATGCTCAATCGTACTAGCTAACTGGCGAGAAATACAGACGGGAGGATAAGATTCAGCATGCCCTTCCGTTACATGCCTTATTAGTACACCATACTGCTCAAGGAAATTGTTGAGATATGCTCAAGGCCTCATAGGATCTTGCAACGGCTGGTTTCATTTTCTTGCAACTGCTGCAACAGCATCACTGACTTTTCAGCAGAAGAAATGGCTTTCCTGACATCTGTGCCCAAAGTATGTTTGTTGACAAGGAATTATCATAGGCACTGCTGGTTAGGAGGTCAAAACGGCGACGAATGCTCTTCACTTAAAGAGCGATGATGTTCGTTATTAGTATAGTTTCTGCAGCTTGGCCTATGTTTTGTTCTTTGGGGAAATGGACTACTTGCTGTCAAGAATCATGTGTAATTTTACATGGTTCTGATCTTGGGTACACGAACATGCCCTGATTTATTCTATTGTAATTTCCACTACACACAGATGATGGTAGGTTTGGAAATGAATGAGGCCTAGCTTTTTACTAGGCTCAGAGAGGGGATCAAGAGAGAACTAGTGTTTTTCTGTTTGTTCTCTACTTTCCTCTATTTTTGAGTATTTGATCATACGAATGAACATTACTGTTTAAAACCTGTTGGTATAAGTGTATGTGTTCACATTTGTGTACATTATACCCCCCCCCCTCTCCTCGTTATATGTTTATATCATGCCTGAAACATCGAATACATTATGTGATATGTATCTTTTTCTCATTGGCAGGTTCTGAAAGACGGTCTTTCGACTCTCCATGTTCCTTATCCATATGGTTTTGCGATCATCCTCTTAACAGTTCTGATTAAGGGGGCCACTTTTCCTCTTACAAAGAAGCAAGTAATTCTCTCTCCCATGTAGCTACAGCCAGAACTTATTGGGATATAATTTAATTTACATTGCGATAGATGTTGTTATTCACATAAAGGTGGTGAAGTATGCTAACTATTTCGTTGGGACATGATTAAAACCAGAATGATAAGGCCACATGCTACTGTTGATCCCAAGTTTGATGCATAACAATTTATGCATAACAATTTTGCTTAGAAACATCAATGAATTTGGTGATGGAGTACAATTTTGTATAAAATGAAATGCAAGGTTGCTGATACTGTAACCCAGATCACACAGATCAAATTTTTTTCAATTTATGCAACTGTAAGAGTACCAACCAGATTACACAAATCATTTTTGATCTGCAAGGTTGTTGTTGCTGTGATGGAGTACCTCTGTAAGATGGAGTACATGAGTACTGTAGTAGAAACTCTTGATTAATTATGGCATTGTGTGTCATAATTTAAAATTGCCATGTTTATTAGAAGTGTTAACCATCACTTCTGGGTTGTAACCTTAGCTGTGTTTCAATGCTTAAAGACTATTAGCTGCATAGTAATTTCCCTGTCCTAATTGTTGTTTTTCCATGTGTGACACTCCAAAAATTTTATTTGGTTTTCAGCAAAAAAAACTTTGTTGGTTTTTGAAAAGAGGCCATTTAAATATATATTTTTCCAGAAAACCTTCCTCTTAAAAACTTCTTTGGCAAGGATTTTTATTTTTGTACCTCTTCAAACTATGGTGTTTGATCATTTAAAACTCTTTCTCTGATGGTTCCCTTCTCAAAGTATATTTTTGGAAATTATTCTTTTTCTTATAAAAAGAACTCTGTGAATTTTGAGGTTTTTCTTATCTTGAAACCACCCATGGTTTTACCATGTCTCCTATAGTAAATCTTCTCAAAATCCCTCCCTCCACCTTTGAACAATCTAAATTCTCTGTCTCAACAAGTCCAAACAAGTTTTGGATCTTATTTCAATTATTTTTATCTCTCAAATCATTTCTGCCAATTATTTTAAGCCTGAGTGATTTTCAAAGCAAGTACCTCATTGCCTTTGAGTTTTTATCCCAAACCAACTCCCCTGGATAGTCCTTAGTACCCACAACCTAGAACCATCTTGATCCACTCTTCTTCTTTCCAAATTTTTCAAATTTCACTCACTGCAAGTTTGGACCAGATTTTTCAGACGTCCGACTGTGGCATCGTTATATTTTACTTTCAATGAAAGCCCTTTCTGCAATGTCGCTCAGACGCCCGACTGTGACATTCCTTTTAAAGCCCTTTATGTGGCGTCGCTTAGATGCCCGACTGTGGCATTTCTTTTAAAGCCCTTTATGCGGCGTCGCTCAGACGCCCGACTGTGGCATTTCTTTTAAAGCCCTTTATGTGGTGTCACCTAGATGCCCGACTGCGGCGTGCTTTATTTATTTATCTTCCTATCGAGGTGTCGCTTCAGACACCCGATTGGGTTTACAGTTATTTTGTTGGGTTTTTGAGCGGACTACCGCCGACCCCCTTTTTACCTGTCTTGCTTTTACGAATTAATGTGCCACTGTTAAAATACTCATGACGTATCCATGCATGCATTTGTTATATCTTACGTCCGAACTGTCTTGCGAGTACTTTCAAAGTACTCACCTGGCTTGTTGATTTGGCCAGATGCTGACGAAGGCGATCTCATGGATGAAGAATTTGATAGCGAGTCCGACGCCTAGAGGAATCCCAGTCAGTCTCGTGCGACCCTGGATTTGGTCACTGTATTATATCCGCTTCCGCTACCAAATAAATTCATCGAGCCTCACCTCGATGCTCGATGAGATGCCAGTTTTAGAGTCATGTATCTCACTCCCCGCTGTGTTTTTCCACCACCACCCTATCCTCGAGTCAGTAGTATGCCTCCACACCACTGTGTCATGTCCGCCATTATGTATAATTATTGGCGTGCTTGTAATAATCTGGTTGAGCAACCATAGCTCGACCCTGTAATATATTTTATGCTACTGGCTTATTGTATCAAGAATTTGTCTACCGGTAAGGAGGATTTTTCTCATACTGGACTCAAAAGATTGGTTTCTCAATAAACATTTTTATTGGAAAACCGGTCGTGACAAGCTTGGTACCAGAGCCAGGCTGACTGTAGGAAGCCACTAGGTGCGATCGCTAATTGGTTATTAGCATGATAGAGCCTTTTTATATTTTTTTGTAATTATAGTCATTTTCTGACAGTCAGCATAAATTTATGATCTGACCATTCAGAATTTTTGCCTACTTTTGTAGATGGCCGACAACAGCTGCGAGTCTCAGACCTTCGCCAACGTGCCCGATGGGTTCGTCAAGCTTCTCTCCTTCATCGTTCAGGTCGCGATGGGGCCATCTGTGCGCCCAGTCTTCACACTCTGCCAGCACCGAGTCAACGACAGTCTGACCATGCACCAGGCCGCGGTGCAGTTCAAGGGAGGGCGTGGTGAGTTACGCCGCTTCCGGTTCTTGGGAAGAGCCATGCCTACGGAGAGGCATGCTATGCAGATGGTAGCCCGCGAGGCGATAGCTCGTCTCAGGGATGTCCTCCCCGTGATGAAGACTCGTCGTTACCGTTATCTTCCATGTCATGTGCCTTACACCTGTCACTACGCATTCTCCTGCCCCATAGGAGAACGAGATGAGGCTTTTGAGATGCTTATTGAGTATCTCCGGGCCCTGGAGGCAGCCTTCGACAACCTGGTGGACGACTTCGTGGCTGCCCGCATGGACTCAGTCCATGGCTGTGCCGCCAACAGGAGGGAGCTCCTACCCACCGCACCGCCACTGACTTTTGTCTCGTCCTCAGCATCTTATGCACCTACTCGTCGCCTGCCTTCTACCGAAGAATTCAACCAAGTCATTGCGCCCACTCCAGCGCGCACTGCACCACCCTTCGCGCCCACTCCTATTCGTGTTGTTCCGCCCCTGGCACCCGCTCCATCTACTCGGCGCAACGCTACATGTATGGAGCCTATTAGCGAGGAGTAAGTCGAGTCCCCAGCCTCGCTACGCCTCACCCTCGACAGGGCAAAGGATATCGTCAACATCTCCGCCTGAGTACGCTTAGCCGCCATGCAATGTACCGCTTTGTACGATATGTTTATATGTACATAGGTTGTGAGAAGTAGCCTGTTTGCGCATCATGTAGGATCTGGAGGAGTACACTAGCCAAAATAACATGTCAGGATTATGTACGCATATCCTGAGTGATGTATTGTATAATTACCGCCCGCGTGTAAGATATGTAATGAGCAGTCCTTCTCCTCGCGCAAATTGATTTGTTTTTCTTAAGTAAGCTTGGTTATTTAATTTATTTGCCAGCTTTGTGCATTTATGGAATTGTTTTTGTGACTCTTTTCGCTTTTCTTATGGGTTTTACAAAATATATCTTCAGAGTGAAAAATGTCTCGTCCTTGGACTCGCTCCATGCCAACTCCACCAGAGGAAAATTATGATACACAACCCAGCAACAAGTTCACACAGGGACAGTCAAGCCAGCAGGGCAGTGAATCGGCACTTTCACAAATGTGTCGCCTTTATGAGCAGAGTCAGCAACAACATCGGGAAATGATGAACCAAGTCATCAACATGGGAAATCACCATGGACAGTATCAGCAGCATTCCAAGTTATCTGAGCTACAGAAGACGCGTCCCCAAACATTTTCTCATACTGACAAGCCTCTTGAAGCCGAGGATTGGCTTCGAGATATGGAGAGAAAATTAGTTATTGCAAAATGTTCAGACCCCGAGAAGGTACTATATGCCCCGCACTATCTCACAGGAGCAGCTGCATCATGGTGGGAGAATTTTCTGCACAAGCACCCCAATGAAAGTGATATAACCTGGGATGATTTCAAGGAAGGTTTCCGTGGTGCACACATTCCTAAGAGTATTATGAAAATCAAGAAGAGAGAGTTCCATGACCTCAAACAAAGGAACATGACAGTGTCAGAATACAACGGTCAGTTTACTCTATTGTCTCGCTACGCCAATGAAGAACGTATGACTGAAAGCAAGAAGATGGAGAAATTCCTTGACGGTCTGGCGCCCGCGCTTAAATGCCAACTGGTCGTGCACACTTTTCCAGATTTTAAGACACTAGTGGACAAAGCCATTACTCTGGAAAATGAGAGACGTAGCTTGGAGGATTTCCGCAAGCGAAAAAGAGACCAGACTACTCTTGCGCGCAACCACCGAAGCAAGACAGATTTTCAGAAAGGTGGGACACACAAACCTACGACAAACGTCTCACGCCCAACCAAGAATTTCCATGCAAGGGACAAGGAGTTCACATATCGCCCAGGCGTTACTTGCTACGCTTGTGGAGAAGAAGGGCACTATGCCAAACAGTGCCCCAAGCCAAGGAACTCGACCCTGAAGCCAAACAACGGTGGAAATAATTCAGCGCCCAAGCGCAACAATTTCAACCCCAACAACAACCACAGGAAGGGTCATCTGAACCACGTAACCAAAGAGGAGGCACAAAATTCTCCGGATATCGTACTCAGTACGTTTCCTATCAACACAATACCTGCAATGGTTTTGTTTGATTCTAGAGCTTCTCACTCATTCATCTCAAAAAGTTTTGCTTTGCAAAATAATTTTTCGATGTTTCCCTTGGAAAAATCCATGATCATCAAGTCCCCTGGGATTCAGCAAGTTACTCGGAGTTACTGTCAGAATGTGGTTATTGAGTTCGAAGGATTGAAGTTTCACGCCAATCTTATTGTGTTGGAAAATAAAGGACTGGATGTCATCCTAGGGATGGACTGGTTAACCACCAACAAGGGTTTTATTGACTGTTTCAACCGGACCGTAATTCTCACACACCACCACGGGAAGACAATAAAAGTATCCGCCAAAGAAAGAAAAATACCCCGGCAGCCGAGATTGAATAAGGTGGACGTTTCTGAGCTAAACAAGGTTCCAGTAGTATGTGAATTTCCAGACGTATTTCCCGAAGAACTACCAGGCATGCCACCAGACCGAGAGATAGAATTCAGCATTGAGCTAGTACCAGGAACCACCCCCATATACAAGAAACCATACAGAATGGCACCATCCGAGTTGATTAAGTTGAAGAAACAAATAAAAGAATTGCTAGACAAAGGATACATTCGAGCCAGCTCCTCACCTTGGGGATCACCAATTTTATTTCCCAAAAAGAAGGATGGAACACTGAGATTTTGCATAGACTACCGAGCACTTAACATGGTCACAGTCAAGAACAAATACCCGATGCCACGGATAAATGATTTATTTGATCAGCTCGCTCAGGCCAAGGTATTCTCAAAAATTGACTTAAGGTCAGGATACCATCAATTAAAAGTGCGAACAGAAGATATCCCCAAAATAGCCTTCACCTCCAGATATGGACTATATGAGTTCACAGTAATGCCTTTTGGATTAACGAACACCCCCGCATATTTTGTTCACCTCATGAACAAAATATTTATGAAGTTTATGGACAAGTTCGTTGTGGTATTTATTGACGATATTCTGATATACTCCAAGACACCAGAAGAGCACGCGGAACATCTCAGGATTGTGCTAGGAGAACTCAGGAAACATCAATTGTATGCCAAGTTCAGCAAGTGTGAATTTTGGCTAAGACAAGTAGGCTTTCTAGGCCACGTGCTGACCCAAGACGGTATCGCAGTGGACCCGGAGAAAGTCAAGGCCATACTTGGCTGGAAGTCACCAGCCAGCGTAACGGACATACGAAGTTTCTTGGGAATGGCAGGATATTACCGCAGATTTATTGAAGGAATCTCCACCCTAGCCAAGCCAATGACGCAGTTACTTAAGAACAACAAGAAGTTTGAATGGACAGAAGCCTGCGAGAAAAGTTTCCAAGAGCTAAAAAGGAAATTAATGACAGCACCAGTATTAATTGTGCCAGACATACACAAGAATTTTGAAGTGTATTGTGACGCATCCCAAAAAGGCCTCGGGTGCGTGTTGATGCAAGAAGGCAAGGTTGTCACATACGCTTCAAGGCAACTTCGCAAGCATGAGGAAAATTATCCCACTCATGACTTAGAAATGGCAGCAGTCATTCATGCACTCAAGGAATGGAGGCATTTCTTACTTGGAAATCGATGTGAAATATACACGGACCATAAAAGTCTCAAATATATTTTCACACAGCCAGAACTAAACTTACGGCAACGACGCTGGTTGGAATTGGTAAAGGATTATGATGTTGGTATCCACTATCATCCAGGAAAAGCAAATGTAGTGGCCGATGCTCTTAGTCGGAACCCCAGCTCCGACAAAAACAGTCTGCAAAGCTTGAGACCTGAATTCCAACAAGAATTTGCCAAACTCAACTTGTTAATGATCGCGGAAGGCACCATATCAAACTTGGAAGTACAGCCCGACCTTGTGGAGAGAATTAAAGAAGCTCAGCCTGGTCACCCCAGCATTGAAGGAATTAAAAGAATGGTGAGTATGGGCAAGGCCTCGGAGTTTGTCATAGACGATGGAGGGATATTATGGTACAGAGATAGACTCTACGTGCCAAACATAGAGGATCTCAAACAACAAATTCTAGCTGAAGCCCACACCGCCCCATATTCGATCCACCCTGGAGAAACCAAAATGTATAAGGATATTCAGGAAAGATTTTGGTGGCACGGTATGAAGAGGGACATAGCCACATTCGTTGCATGTTGCGATTCTTGTCAACGCATAAAAGTTGAGCATCAAAAACCAGCCGGACTACTGCAACCAAACAAAATACCTAAGTGGAAATGGGATGAAATAGGGATGGATTTCATTGTCGGACTACCTCGATCACGACACGGGAATGATGCCATATGGGTCATCACCGATAGATTAACCAAGGTGGCACATTTCATTCCAGTGAAGACAACCTACAACACTCAGAGGCTCGCCAGGATTTATCTCTCCCATATAGTTTGTCTGCATGGAGTTCCGAAGACTATAATATCCGACAGAGGCACTCAGTTCGTCTCGAGATTCTGGGATCATTTACAATAGGCTCTGGGAACTCAACCGGCCTTCAGTACAGCCTACCATCCCCAGACTGATGGACAGGCTGAACGCGTAAACCAAATTCTAGAAGACATGCTGAGAGCATGTGTCCTCACCTATGGGACCAGTTGGGAAGAAAGTCTGCCATATGCCGAGTTCGCATACAACAACAGTTACCAGGCCAGCCTGCAAATGGCACCTTTTGAAGCCCTATACGGACGGAGATGTCGTACCCCGCTAAATTGGTCAGAAACCGGAGACAGCCGTATCTTCGGCCCAGACATGCTCAAAGAAGCCGAGGAAAAGGTCAAGCTAATCAAGGACCGACTCAAGACCGCTCAAAGCCGACAGAAGAGTTATTACGATCAGAAACATCGTGGGGTCAATTTTGAACCCGGTGAATTTGTGTACCTACGAGTATCACCTATGAGGGGACTGCAACGGTTTAAGATTAAAGGGAAGTTAGCACCAAGATTCATTGGACCATTCTGCATAGTGGCACGAAGAGGCACCGTAGCCTACCAGCTAGACTTACCCGAAGAATTATCCGATGTCCACGACGTGTTCCACATTTCGCAATTAAGGAAGTGCGTAAGCAAACCAGAGAAGCAAGTATCCCATGAGAACATTGACGTGCAACCAGACCTCACCTATCGGGAACGTCCAGTAAAAATATTAGAGGAGTCTGAAAGGAGAACCCGACAGAAAACCATCAAGTTTTTCAGAGTTCAGTGGAGCAATCACACCGAAAGTGCAGCAACTTGGGAGAGAGAGGATTTCCTTCGGACAGAGCATCCACACTTATTTAAGGATCAGCTGAAATCTCAGGGATGAGATTTTTCCTAAGGGGGTAGGTGTTGTGACACTCCAAAATTTTTATTTGGTTTTCAGCAGAAAAAACTTTGTTGGTTTTTGAAAAGAGGCCATTTAAAAAAAATTCCAGAAAACCTTCCTCTTAAAAACTTCTTTGGCAAGGATTTTTATTTTTGTATCCTCTTCAAACTATGGTGTTTGATCATTTAAAACTCTTTCTCTGATGGTTCCCTTCTCAAAGTATATTTTTGGAAATTATTCTTTTTCTTATAAAAAGAACTCTGTGAATTTTGAGGTTTTTCTTATCTTGAAACCACCCATGGTTTTACCATGTCTCCTATAGTAAATCTTCTCAAAATCCCTCCCTCCACCTTTGAACAATCTAAATTCTCTGTCTCAACAAGTCCAAACAAGTTTTGGATCTTATTTCAATTATTTTTATCTCTCAAATCATTTCTGCCAATTATTTTAAGCCTGAGTGATTTTCAAAGCAAGTACCTCATTGCCTTTGAGTTTTTATCCCAAACCAACTCCCCTGGATAGTCCTTAGTACCCAAAACCTAGAACCATCTTGATCCACTCTTCTTCTTTTCAAATTTTTCAAATTTCACTCACTGCAAGTTTGGACCAGATTTGCCAAATTTGGTGAAATTCATATCTCCTATTCTCCAAAAATTCTACCAAAATTCAGGCAGCCTCCTGGTGCAATGAGAGGCCACCCCACCAAGTTTCAGCTCAAGGAAAAATCCCTACATGCCTAGATCATTCTGTCGAACACCTTGCATGCACTGTTTCTATTCATCTTCAGTTAAGTTCAGAGTTCAGTGTCGTTTTTCCTTCGTCAGACTTCGGTCACGCGGCCACAGTGCATCCTGGCGCGTTGCACGCAGCCTCTTCCCCTTGGCCAGCACCCCGCACGCACGCTTGGCCGATTCCTGGCGTCGGTGGCGACGAGCCTCGCCGGCGTTGGAGGTTTCTGCGGTGGCTGCGCCATCCGTGGCGGCCAGCGAGGGCCCGAGCCCGCTCGCCACGCCACCCGACGCCGCCCAACATCCCCTGGCTCTCCGCGTGTCCCTGCCATGCCAGCGCACGCCCGTGGCACCGTCGCCGTGGCCCGGCAAGCACAGAACGTGCTCCCTGCCGCCGACGGGCCCGCGCCGCCCCGTTCCGTCGAGCTCGCCCAAAGCACCCAATCCTGGCTCATTTAGCACCCAAACGGACCCAGTGAACCCCCACGACGGCGCTCAACCCCTAAACCTCCCCGACCAATGCCCTGCGCCGCCGTAAACTTCGCCGGAGAACTCCGTTCACGACCACCACCTCGGATTGCCTATAAAAAGGGATCCCGAACTCGCTCTCGAGCACACACCCCCTCTGCACCTCACCAAAGCCCCGCCAGGCCACTAGGAGGACCTCGAGGAGGTCTCCTCCCCCAGCTCCGGCCGCCCCGTTCCGCCTCGGCCTCCACCTCGTTCCACTCCGGTGAGGCCGTCTCCGGCGCCCAAATTCCGTCAGATACCCCCTCTAGCTACCAAAGGTCTAACCCCCTCCTCAATTTGATCTCCGCAGCTCTCTCCGACGAGGCCCTCGACCACCCGAACCGCCGTCCGCCGGAGCAAGGCTCACTGTCGACGTGGTACTCGCCGGCGACCACCACCACCACCAACCGACGCGAAATGACGCCCTGAGCACGGAGGTACCTTCCGATCTCTCTGCCTCGCCGTGGATCGCCGCCGGCGACCACCGCGGCTCTCGGGCACCGTCGAGCTCTGCCGCCCCGTTTGAAAATTCAAACCTGACGGGCGGGACCCGCCTGTCAGCCTCTCTGTCCTTTCTAAGCGAACCGTTTTCTGAAAACGTCTTCTTCCAAATGTGTTTTCCCACTGGGCCGGCGCATTCTTATTCGAATCGTTTTCTGTTTTTATAAGTTAGCCCCTGGAAGTTTTCTGTTTCATTACAGATGGATCCTTGGGTTAAAACCCTTATAACTTTTTAACAGAAAGGAATTTTTGAGTGATTCTTTTTCTGTCCTCTTCAAATTTTTGTCTAGTTTTTTATCATATTTATTTGAAAAATATTTGGAATAATTTTTGTGCACCTCACGGTATTCACGATAGTGCGTATATTTTCTTTATACCGTAGGTACCGAAGGAGGTGACGGGACCGCAAACTTCACCGAGCTAGGCTCCGACTACTCTAAACCAGGCAAGCATGTTTGAACTTTTGATATGATGATTGTTTTGGCATGTTTGCATTAAGTAGTTTCATGGCATGTTGATGAGCATACCGACGAATGTCATGTTACATGCAACGATGAGGCAAGTGAGTTTCGAAAATCCATAAGTGGATGGATGTGAGTATGCATGGCCATGTGTTGGCATGAGGATGGGTAAGATGGCAGTGTTGTAGCATGCCAGTCTTATGCCAGACTATATGACTTCAGTGTCAACCCGTATCAGTCCAGTTCCTTCCATTCTTCCTTCCCTGTACTACCACATGTTTTCCGCAAGGAATATGGCTTAGTAAGTTGCAAACCGCTTTCCTGGTACACACCAAAAAGGAGAGGCCGTGATGATGGTTCCATGGCCCTGGATTAAAGCCAGTCATCCGGTCAGGGGGCATGGGTGTTTCCGGTTGGGACCGAGAGGGGGGCACCCCTTAGAGCGCGCGTATATAAATTTGATCCCATGCTATTCGAGATTGTGATCTCCCCGTCTCAAAAGTTTTTCTTGGATGATGTCTAGGGTGATTCCTGGCATCGAGAGGTAGGATGGGTGTGTACTGGTTAGCTGTGTTTTCTTCCGAAATACCGTAAACGGAACTAGTCCTTCGTGACTACGGAAATCCGTTGGCTGTGGGAAAAATTTTGTACAAACTCTGCAGAGTCATACATTCCTTTGAATCATCTATTCCATGTCCAAGTTCGGTATCATCTTATCCTGACAAATGTCAGTTTTGATGACAGAGACTCCGGTGAATCACATGAGTACTCAGTCCGGTTAAATGTTTATTCCTGTGGATGGACTAACCCGTTTATTCTCATGGATTGAATATTTATTATGAGTATTATTTACTTGTGAATAAAATCCCTTTCTGTGATGTTGCTCAGACGTCCGACTGTGGTATTGTTATTATTTATTTTCAATAAAAGCCCTTTCTGTGATGTCGCTCAGACGTCCGACTGTGGCATCGTTATATTTTACTTTCAATGAAAGCCCTTTCTGCGATGTCGCTCAGACGTCCGACTATGGCATTTCTTTTAAAGCCCTTTATGTGGCATCGCTCAGACGCCCGACTGTGGCATTCCTTTTAAAGACCTTTATGTGGCGTCGCTTAGATGCCCGACTGTGGCATTTCTTTTAAAGCCCTTTATGCGGCGTCGCTCAGACGCCCGACTGTGGCATTTCTTTTAAAGCCCTTTATGTGGTGTCGCCTAGACGCCCGACTGCGGCGTGCTTTATTTATTTATCTTCCTATCGAGGTGTCGCTTCAGACACCCGATTGGGTTTACAGTTATTTTGTTGGGTTTTTGAGCGGACTACCGCCGACCCCCTTTTTACCTGTCTTGCTTTTACGAATTAATGTGCCACTGTTAAAATACTCATGACGTATCCATGCATGCATTTGTTATATCTTACGTCCGAACTGTCTTGCGAGTACTTTCAAAGTACTCACCTGGCTTGTTGATTTGGCCAGATGCTGACGAAGGCGATCTCATGGATGAAGAATTTGATAGCGAGTCCGACGCCTAGAGGAATCCCAGTCATTCTCGTGCGACCCTGGATTTAATCACTATATTATATCCGCTTCCGCTACCAAATAAATTCATCGAGCCTCACCTCGACGCTCGATGAGATGCCAGTTTTAGAGTCATGTATCTCACTCCCCGCTGTGTTTTTCCACCACCACCCTATCCTCGAGTCAGTAGTATGCCTCCACACCACTGTGTCATGTCCGCCATTATGTATAATTATTGGCGTGCTTGTAATAATCTGGTTGAGCAACCATAGCTCGACCCTGTAATATATTTTATGCTACTGGCTTATTGTATCAAGAATTTGTCTACCGGTAAGGAGGATTTTTCTCATACTGGACTCAAAAGATTGGTTTCTCAATAAACATTTTTATTGGAAAACCGGTCGTGACACCATGCATAGATGAACATTCTAAAATTTCCAAGGATCAATTAGACCAGATTGGGCTCTCCTGTTTATTGTTGTTTTGACCTTTTTGTTGTGAAAAATAAAGCAGGATTTTAGACTAATGTGGGCCTATGGCTACACCAGCATGGTGTTTTGATTCAGAAGTGATGATTTGCTACAACCAGTGCATGCATGCCTTTTTTCTTCTTCATTTTTAGTAAACTGCTCTGTTCTGGGTCATGGACTTTGTGCCATGGACCAGTGCATGCATGCTGCTGCTGCTGTACTACTTGTCAAGTGATGCTGCTGCTGCTATCTGCGAGTTGCTGCTGCTAGTTGTGATTTTGTCAAGTGATGCTGCTGCTACTTGTGATCTTCTAAAATGACCCCTTTCTCCTGAAACGATGATTAATTTCCGTTTCGGTTGAGAAATGGGGCACTCCAAGGTCAAGAAAATTAGCAAAGGTCATGCCCAATTTTCTTGACCTAGAAGGTGCCCGATTCTCAACCGAAATAAAAATTAATTTGCTTTAGTGGTTGGATTAGTTTAGTATTTTTTTCACACACTCAGACACCCTTGCTTGCCATGTGTGTGAGAGAGATAGTGAGAGGAGACAAGAAGAAGGGGGTTAGGAAGATGTTGCCTGCTCATCAAAGCTAACCATCTCCCCCTTTTCACCCCTTTTCCTTTGTCTTTTGTGGGTTGCAAGGAAGCTATTGTCTTAGCTAGCTTAGCTTGTGCACAAATCCCAGTGTTACAACCTTGTATCTTTGCAGCAACCAACTTTCTAGACACACCCCTGCATCATACAACAGTGCCTTCAAGATCCAAGGCAATATCACAAACATCATAGGCAATTTGACCAAACTCACAACCTTGTATCTTTGCAGCAACCAACTTTCTAGACACACCCCTCAAGAACTAGGTTACCCTGAGAACGTGGACTTGGACCTTAGCAACAACACACTAACAGGTTCTATCCCAAAACACCTAGGCAATATCACAAACATCTCTCAATTGTTCCTTGACAATAACCAACTTTTTGGCGACATTCCTCGAGAATTAGGTTATTTGGTCAACTTAGAGATCTTGTTCCTTGACAATAACCAACTTTTTGACCAAACTTTGTTCCTATTTATAGATAAACATGGCCAACAACGATGAGGCTGGGGGTTCGGGCGTCAAGGCATTCTGGGAACTGTCCCAGGAGATGGAGGAACAACCTCACTTGTATGAGGACGCCGCCTTCCCCACCGATCCTGAGACCACTGATGGTACCGCCGAGGATGACCCCACTGATGCCACCACTGATGGTGCCGCCGAGGATGCCACCACTGATGATGGCGGCGCACGCACAGATGGCAGCCAACCGAAGAGGCAATGGAAGGACCGGCGCCCGACCGTGCTCCGCACCCTCAAGGAGGAAGTTACTGAAGTGGACTCCAACGGGAATCCAACGGCGCCCGAACGAATAGTCAAGGGGTACTCGCTTCAGCTCGGGTGCATTCTCCGGAGCACCGTCTCGATCAACACCGAGAACCTCAGGCATCCTGACCGAGGGAATTTGCGCAACCTCCTCTTCACGAAGCTGCACGAACGATACAAGTTCCCCGCTGAATTTGAAAACACAAGCCTCAAAGGGAATAAAGTGAACAATGCTGCCCTCACGAAGATGAGCACGGCCCTGTCTACTTGGAAAAGCAATGTGAAGAGAATGATCGAGAAAGGTGAGAGTTATGAGAAGATCAAGGAGAAAAATCCTTCGATCACCGAAGATGACTACAACGACTTCAAGATCAATTGCTCGAGCACCGCAAGCTCCGAATCAAGTAAGTGGGGGAAAGAAATGCGGGAGCTGAACTTAGGGGAACACACACTCGGTCCCGGCGGTTATAGAGTGGCGGAGCCTATATGGGACAAGGAGGAGGCGGACCGTGCCGAGCAAGGCCTACCGCCCCTCTTCGATAAATACGGTGACAAGCAGACCAGGAACTTTGTCAGGGCCCGGTACAAGAAGGACCCAAAAACAAAGGAGCTTACCACGGATCCGAAGACCAAGGCGCTTGAGCTTGTTCTAGTAAGGAATACACCCCCGCGTAATTAGCTCCATATGGTTGCATTCTAATTAATGAAGACAAATTTCTAAATGGTTCACATTCCTTCCGCAGGCGACTGAAAGCAGTAGCGCGGGGTCGACTAAGAGCAACCCTTGGGACACCACTCTAAATAGGGCGTTGAATGTAATGAAGAACAAGGATAAGCTTAGTAAGCCGACGTCAGTTGGTCGTGTGGCCGGCAAAGGCTTGTCGACAAAATGGTCATCATACTATAACACTAGTGGGCGAAAGGAGAAAAAGACCAGCTCGGAAAGCCAGGCGCGCGAGGTTCAAGAACTCAGGGCACAGGTGGCGCGGATTCCGGAGATTGTCCAAGAGCAAGTGCAACAACAACTCGGAGCAACGATCACTGCCATTGTGCCTACCTTGATCCAGGGGATTAGTGCGTGGATTGCGGGCGGCCAACAGGGGCCGCCCCCGATTCCTAGCTTCACGGCCAACAACTCGCAGAACGCGATGGCGGGGCCATTGGTGTCTCCGGCGGAGGCGGCATTGGTGTCTTCGACGCCGGCACGGGAGCTTAATGCACCCGGGTGTACGTCGGCCGGCACCTCTGCAGCAAGCGGCCCCTCTGTCAACTGCATGCCCGCCGTTGGCGGTTCCTCGACATTAGCCGAGCTCGACTCCATCATCAGGTAACTAATTAAGCCTCTCTCGGCCGAGGACTTCATCTCCTTGCCTTTGACTGGGCATCCCTGACGCCCTACATGTTTTCGCAGGGCGCCGCCGAAGTTCCGTGCACTCTCCTGCACTTCGTGAACAACGAGTTGGTCGATGTCGCCAAGGGCAAAATCGTTCAACCGGGCAACCCCTTGTTCCACGGTACCCAGATGCCACCCAACTTGTTTAGGGTTCAACTGGTTCGGGTGCTGCTAGGCTGCGACGAGTTGTTACCTCCGATTCGACCCGTCGGGGCCGACGATGATGACGTGATGACCCTCAGCGCCTGCCTGAGATGGCACCTGCTTTGGCCGAAGAGCCAGATTCATTTGGGGGTGGGGGACACCACCCGAAAGACAACACCGCCAGTCGTGCCGGCGCCAAGTCGGCCCCATGGCAAGACCGCCGCAACGGTGCCGGACATCCCTATGCCACTGGATCCAAACATGCATATGGCACAGGATCAGAATGACGATGACGACGATACATTTTCCAACGTCGATCAGTACTTTGCCGATCATGGGTACGGTGGCGACTTCATGGGGCCTCCTTCTCAAGAACCCAACCCAACAAAAGACGTGCGCGATCTAGCTGGTACCGCGGAGAAGCCAAGTTGCAACAGGCGTCGTCTGCAGTTCAGCTCTCAGGAGACGCCTCCAGCTGCCGACTTCACCGAGCCTCAGATAGGCGAGGTGCGAAATATGATCAGCCCCAACACACTCAAGAAGGCGGTCTGTGAGCAGAACTCGGTCCCATTACAGGAGAAGAAGAAGGCACGCAAAAGAAAGACTAACAAGGGTGCGGGCCAGCCGGCACCGAGTACGATCCGTGCTCAGGACGGGCCACCTTCACCTGAGGATATCTCGAGGAGGGTGCATGTGGTGGGTAGGCCGATGCTACCGAGAAATATGCTCAATGCTGCAACCGGTGCTATGCGGAGTCTGCATGACAGTGTTCTTTCTTTGGAGAAGCGGCGTCTCGGAGAGAAGGATGTGGCATACCCGGTTTTCGCGGCCAAGGTGCCAGAGGGCAAGGGCTTTGTGGATAACTCCATCGGGGGTACGATCGTCCTGTGGTTTGATGACATCCACGCTATGTTGAACCTTCATCCGCTGCACTACACCTTCGTTCGGCTATTTTCGCTGAGTATGGAGATGCGGATCATTCGCGACAAGACCCCAGACATCGTGATAGTCGACCCCTTCTACATGCGTGCCAAGATCTTGGGCAGCGCTGGGGACCGGCAAGTCGCGAGTTCTTACCTCGAAGGCGTCATTCTGGCAAACCAAGATAAGGATAACTTCCTCGTGCCTTACTTTCCTGAGTAAGTCCTCCCCTCAACCGCCCCGTAACATATGAATTCTTAGATTTCGATCGTTTTTCTTTTAACATTCTGTGTTTTCTGCAGTGACACACGTTGCACACTCATCCTCCTAAGCCCCAAATATTCCATGGCCACGTATTTCGACCCGGACCGTCAGTCGAACGCAGACTACACAAATGTCAAGAAGGTTCTTGATGATGTTCTCCCCGGCTACGTCAAATCTGGAGGCACCTTCACCAGGCCTATTCGTAAGTACGGCAAGCACATGTTCTCCCACAATACAACGTTCTGCTGCGTCAAGCAGCCGCCTAGCGGTCAGAAGGGTGCCTACTACGCCATCCATCACATGCGGGCGATCGTACGGGACCATCATCAACTTCTGCTACCGAGTAGACTCAAAGATTGGGCCGCGAGCGTGTCGGCAATCCAGGACGCGGACATCAGACAAGAATTCTTTCGCATCCAGTCGGAGTTTGCGGAAATCATCCATCAAGATGTCCTTCGTACCGCGGGGCAGTTCTACCTCAGAAATCAACCGTCCAACAGTGACATCGACACAATCCTACAAATGCAGGCTGACAACGCCCGTTCTTTCATGACTCCCACGATAGACGGCGGCTTCATCCACGCTCCGGTCCCTTGAGTCTCACATTGTAATTAAACTTTAATGAACTTGTAGTATGTCTCTTTGGTTTCGAGAGTCGTTCAACTTAAGATGTAATCGATGCTATTAATGTCTTGCTTTTCTCTTCCGATCGTTCTGTTGCATACTTATATATTGCTTATGTATTGTCTGTGAATTGGTACTAACGTTTCGTTTGGCTACTGCATAGCGATGCCGTGGTATGTCGTGTACAAGGGTAAGGTTCCCGGAGTCTACGACGACTGGGAGGAGTGTCGGAGACAGGTTCACCGATTCAGCGGTAACAGTTACAAAGGGTACGCCACTAGGGCCGAGGCCAAATCTAGATACGCCCGCTATCTAGCGGGAGAGGGGAGGGAGCGTTGGAGGAACCAGATGAAGACGAGTTTCACCGTGATGATGCTCATCGTGATGACCGCAGCTCTCTTCTATGTGATGGTAGTTTAGATGATCGATATCGACTTGTAATGTGAAGACAAACTCGCGGTCTCGAGACTTGTAATATAATGTTCTATCTTTGTTCGGTCTTTTCAATTCGGATACTAATATGATGACCTGTATTCGGAGACTAAAATGATGAATTGTATTCAGAGACTAATCTTCTATTGTATTCGATGAATCTGTTGTTGATGTGTGCTGTCTATATTTTGTCCAATTATACATTTTGTAACCTGTGCAAAAAACAGAAAATTAAAAAAAAAACTAATATTCATACTAATGGCGCATCACATCAGAGTGCGCCATTAGTATGCCAAAGGATACTAATGGCGCATCATTAAAGAGTGCGCCATTAGTATGCCGAAGTTACTAATGGCGCATCTTGTTGTCGTGCGCCATTAGTATGCCAAAGCACCTGGGTATACATGGCCCCCTGGGAGGCATACTAATGGCGCACTGTTGTATATACTAATGGCGCATCCGGGGTGCGCCATTGGTATACCAGATACTAATGGCGCACCTGTGGTGCGCCATTAGTAAAATATACTAATGGCGTGCTACTAATGGCGCACCACTAATGCGCCATTAATGGACAAATTAGGTGCGCCATTAGTAGGCCTTTTCCTAGTAGTGTCCTCTTCTCCACATTAGGCCCATAAGGCCCATTAACCCCCCGGGGGGTTTCGGTAACCCCCCGGTGCTCCGGTTTTATCCGAAACTTCCCCGGAACCCTTCCGGTGTCCAAATATAGTCATCCAATATATCAATCTTTATGTCTCGACCATTTCGAGACTCCTCGTCATGTCCGTGATCACATCCGGGACTCCGAACTAACTTCGGTACATCAAAATGCATAAACTCATAATAACTGTCATCGTAACGTTAAGCATGCGGACCCTACGGTTCGAGAACAATGTAGACATGACTGAGACACATCTCCGGTCAATAACCAATAGAGGGACCTGGATGCCCATATTGGCTCCTACATATTCTACGAAGATCTTTATCGGTCAGACCGCATAACAACATATGTTGTTCCCTTTGTCATCGGTATGTTACTTGCCCGAGATTCGATCATCGGTATCCAATACCTAGTTCAATCTCGTTACCGGCAAGTCTCTTTACTCGTTCCGTAATACATCATCTCACAACTAACTTATTAGTTGTAATGCTTGCAAGGCTTATGTGATGTGCATTACCGAGAGGGCCCAGAGATACCTCTCCGACAATCGGAGTGACAAAACCTAATCTCGAAATATGCCAACCCAACATGTACCTTTGGAGACACCTGTAGTACTCCTTTATAATCACCCAGTTACGTTGTGACGTTTGGTAGCACCCAAAGTGTTCCTCCGGTAAACGGGAGTTGCATAATCTCATAGTTATAGGAACATGTATAAGTCATGAAGAAAGCAATAGCATCATACTAAACGATTGGGTGCTAAGCTAATGGAATGGGTCATGTCAATCAGATCATTCACTTAATGATGTGATCCCGTTAATCAAATAACAACTCCTTGTTTATGGTTAGGAAACATAACCATCTTTGATTAATGAGCTAGTCAAGTAGAGGCATACTAGTGACACTTTGTTTGTCTATGTATTCACACATGTATTATGTTTCCGGTTAATACAATTCTAGCATGAATAATAAACATTTATCATGATATAAGGAAATAAATAATAACTTTATTATTGCCTCTAGGGCATATTTCCTTCAGGTGCGTCACCTAGCGGTGCTTCTAGGACATAATCTTTCTTGGCAGCTATGAGGATGATCCTCAGGTTCCGGACCCAGTCCGTATAGTTGCTGCCATCATCTTTCAGCTTGGTTTTCTCTAGGAACGTGTTGAAGTTGAGGGCAACATTAGCGTGGGCCATTTGATCTACAAGACATATTGTAAAGATTTTAGACTAAGTTCATGATAATTAAGTTCATCTAATCAAATTATTCAATGAACTCCCACTCAGATAGACATCCCTCTATGTAACGCCCCAGATATAACTTGCCCAATTTGTACTCCAACTCTTGCCATTTCCGGCGTTGAGTTATATTTATTTCTCGGGTTCGGGTCTTTGTCTCCATGTGTGTTGTTTTCGTTGTCATGCATCTCATATCATGTCATCATGTGCATTGCATTTGCATACATGTTCGTCTCATGCATTCGAGCATTTTCCCCGTTGTCCGTTTTGCATTCCGGCGCTTCATTCCCTCCGGTGGTCATTTCTAGCTTTCTTTCATGTGTGGGGATTAAACATTTCCGAATTGGACCGAGACTTGCCAAGCGGCCTTGGTTTACTACCGGTAGACCGCCTGTCAAGTTTCGTATCATTTGGACTTCGTTTGATACTCCAACGGTTAACCGAGGGACCGAAAAGGCCTCGTGTGTGTTGCAGCCCAACACCCCTCCATTTGGCCCAAAACCCACCAAACTCTGCTCCATGTCCTAGAGCGTTCGATCACGATCGCGTGGCCGAAAACCGCACCTCATTTGGACTCTCCTAGCTCCACTTATGCCTATAAATAGACCCCCCGAAATTCGGATCTCTCCCCCTCTCCGAAACCCTAGATCCATTCCCCACGCCGCCGCCGGACAAAATTTGCCGGGCCGGACGTGTCCGACCCGACCTCCGCCGCCGCCCGCAGCCAGTGGCGAGCCGCCACGTGGCCGCCGCGTCCCTCACCCACCGTCGGCCCGGGAGGCCCAGGAGGGGCCCCCGCGAGCCCATCCACGCGCCAAGCCCTTCGCTGCCATCCCCGCCGCCTCTTCCAACTCCGGCGGCCGTCGCCGCCATCGCCGCCGCCGCCCGGCTCCCGACGCCGCCCTTCGCCGCCTTCGTCGCCGGGCCGCCGCCGTCGCCGCCCCACGCCGCCGCGGAGCTCGCCGGCGTCGCCCGGCCCGCAGCCGGCCCCGGCTCCGGCCACCGCGGCCCCCGGCGCCGCCGCCCCGGCCACCGGACGTCGCCCCCGCCGGCCGCCGTCCTCGTCTTCGCCGGAGTCGCCTCGGGAGGCGCGCCCCGACCATGTTGCTACAGTGATCCGAAACCCTAGATCCAGATCTGGGTAGTTTTTTTTTCACTAAGCCCTTAGAATTTTTACTCCATATGCCCATGTTCGCGGCTCCGTAACTTTGCATCCGTAGCTCCGATTCATGCATATAGCATATCAAAATGTTCGTCTCGACGAGTACATCATTTCACTCCATTGCATCATTTTCATTTGAGCTCATCTTGATGCCCGAAATGCTGTTAGAAGGAGGCTTCGTGAGTTAATTGTCAGATCTGCTAGTTCATCTTAGACTTTTGTCATTTTTGCCATGATTATTGTGTGCATGCTATGCCTGTGAGTCCTTCATATGTTTTGTTAAGGATTTTGTCTTCTTTCCAGAGGTGAAACCCATGCATTTTTAGGATGTGTGTGGTCACTTGTGCAAGCTTGCAAAGTGAGACACCCGGTAAATCTGTTTTCAGGGACTTGGTAGTTTTCACTAAGTCTGGGATTGTTTAGTTCATGATGCCTTATCTTCTTGTTGTTTCCTAGTGATCCGTGCCTCTTTTGAGGATGATCAGTAAAGGAGTTTTGTTAATCTTGTTATTCTCTATCCATCCATGTCTTTGCTTGAAATTATGGAGCACCCTAGCTTGAGTCAATCGAGCTCTACTTTTGCTTCGTGGTGAATCTGGGCAGATCGTCAACTTGTTTGCGATTTTGCCGATGCTATTGTAGTTGATCCGTGCATGCTATGCCATTGTTCTTGCCATGTCTAGCTTGCATTTTATGCCTTCTTAATGGATGTATGCTTGCCTTGCCGTGACTTGCAACGTAGTGAGTGCACCGAGCTCGTTTACATGCCTTCGTGAGTTAAATTTCAGCATGTCCCAGTTTTCACTAAGTCTGAAAACTGATTGTGTTTTTGCTATGTTCGTGTGCTTGTTAGTATATTTTGTGAACCCTTTTGGCCCCAGGTCACTTTGGGTCTTTTGTTAAGCTTGTTAAGAAGCTCCATGCCATGTCTTTCTTTGTCATAATCAGGTCCTGTAGCATGTTGTTTTGTTGCTCCAAAGAGGGCTTCATGATCTGAAATTTCAGACAAGTGTTAATTTCACTAAGTCTGAAATCTGTTTTGCATTTGCGTTTTGGCCATGCTTGTTTGAACCTCATAATGGATGAATTTGCCGTAGCTCAGTGCTAGAATTTTGTTAAGCATCTTGTGTGCATCCCTGCCATGTATTTTGTTGTCATGTTTGGTGGCTGTAGCATGTTCATTTCGTTGCATTTAGATGCCTACTTGCTGTAAATCACAGACCGGAGTCATTTTTGAAACGCTTGCCATTTCCAAACCGTAACTCCGATTCCAATGATCTTTATATCGTTTTCAAGAGATTTCATCCCCTCTTTCCAGTGGCACACTTGGTTTTCCAAGTTGAGGCCAGGTTCATGCATTTCCTGTCATATCTTGCATTTTGCATCCCGCATCGCATCCCGCATAGCATATCATCGTTTCATCATGTTGCTTGTTCTTGCACGTGGTTGATTGTATCCTTGTTGCTTGTTTGTCTTGTTTGGGTAGAGCCGGGAGACGAGTTCGCTAACGAGGAGCCCGTTGAGTTTGCTTTTGAGGATCCAGTCAACTCTGACAGCTTTGCAGGCAAGATGATCATACCCTCGAAATCACTACTATCTTTGCTATGATAGTTTGCTCGCTCTTTGCTATGCCAATGCTACGATGTCTACCATTTGCTTGTCAGCCTCCCAAATTGCCATGTCAAACCTCTAACCCACCTTGTCCTAGCAAACTGTTGATTGGCTATGTTACCGCTTTGCTCAGCCCCTCTTATAGCGTTGCTAGTTGCAGGTGAAGATTGGAGGCCGTTCCTTGTTGGAACATCTTTTATTTACTTGTTGGGATATCATTATGCTGCCGTGTTATCTAAATGCATCTATATACTTAGTAAAGGGTGGAAGGCTCGGCCTCTCTCCTAGTGTTTTGTTCCACTCTTGCCGCCCTAGTTTCCGTCATATCGGTGTTATGTTCCCGGATTTTGCGTTCCTTATGCGGTTGGGTTATAATGGGAACCCCTTGATAGTTCGCCTTGATTAAAGCTTTTCCAGCAATGCCCAACATTGGTCTTACCATTTGCCACCTAGCCCTTTTCTTTCCCTTGGGTTCTGCAGACTCAAGGGTCATCTTATTTTAACCCCCCCCCCCGGGCCAGTGCTCCTCTGAGTGTTGGTCCAAACTAGAGCCCCTTGCAGCGCCACCTCGGGGAAACTCGAGGGCTGGTTTTAGTTGTACGGATTGCTTATCTGAGTGTGCCCTGAGAAAGAGATATGTGCAGCTCCTATCGGGATTTGTCGGCACATTCGGGCGGTGTTGCTAGTCTTGTTTTAACCTGTCGAAGTGTCTTGAGTTACCAAGATACCGAGTCTGATCGGAACGTCTTGGGAGGAGGTCTATTCCTTCGTTGACCGTGAGAGCTTGTCATGGGCTAAGTTGGGACTCCCCTGCAGGGATTGAACTTTCGAAAGCCGTGCCCGCGGTTATGGGCAGATGGAAATTTGTTAATGTACGGTTGTAGATAACTTGAACCTTAATTAATTAAATGAATCAACTGAGTGTGTTACCGTGATGGCCTCTTCTCGGCGGAGTCCGGGAAGTGGACACGGTGTTGGAGTAATGTTTGCGCAGGTTGCTCTCTAGTTTCTCGCTCGTGCTTTGCCTCCTCTTCTCGCTCTCTTTTGCGAATAAGATAGCCACCATATATGCTAGTCGCTTGCTGCAGCTCCACATATATTTGCCTTACCCTTCCTATAAGCTTAAATAGTCTTGATCGCGAGGGTGCGAGATTACTGAGTCCCTGTGGCTCACAGATACTATAACTCCAGATGCAGGTCCAGGTGATTCCGCTCCAGGTGACGAGTACGAGCTCAAGTGGGAGTTCGACGAAGACTCTCAGCGTTACTACGTGTCTTTTCCTGATGATCAGTAGTGGTGCCTAGTTGGGGTTTGATTCGGGGCCTTGTCGCATGTTGGGTTCTTTTCTATTTTGGCGCCGTAGTCGGGCCATGAGTGTTTGAATGATGGATGTTATTTATGTATTTTGATGTGACGTGGCCAGTGTAAGCCAACTATGTATTCTCCCCTTTATTATTCATATTACATGGGATGTTGTGAAGATTGCCTAACTTGCGACATATGCCTTCAATGCGATTATGTATCTAAGTCGTGCCTCGACACGTGGGAGCTATAGTCGCATCGAGGGTGTTACACTCTAGTCATCTAAGTGAAACATGATCCGAGTCAACTAGGTCGTGTCCGATCATCACGTGAGACGGACTAGTCAACATCGGTGAACATCTTCATGTTGATCGTATCTTCTATACGACTCATGCTCGACCTTTTGGTCTTCCGTGTTCCGAGGCCATGTCTGTACATGCTAGGCTCGTCAAGTCAACCTAAGTGTATTGCGTGTGTAAATCTGGCTTACACCCGTTGTATTCGAATGTTAGAATCTATCACACCCGATCATCACGTGGTGCTTCGAAACAACGAACCTTCGCAAAGGTGCACAGTTAGGGGGAACACTTTCTTGAAATTATTATGAGGGATCATCTTATTTAAGCTACCGTCGTTCTAAGCAAATAAGATGTAAAACATGATAAACATCACATGCAATCAAATAATGACATGATATGGCCAATATCACTTTGCTCCTTATGATCTCCATCTTTGGGGCGCCATGATCATCGTCGTCACCGGCATGACACCATGATCTCCATCATCATGATCTCCATCATCGTGTCTTCATGAAGTTGTCTCGTCAACTATTACTTCTACTACTATGGCTAACGGTTAGCGATAAAGTAAAGTAATTACATGACGTATAAGTATTGACACGCAGGTCATAAATAAATTAAGACAACTCCTATGGCTCCTGCTGGTTGTCATACTCATCGACATGCAAGTCGTGATTCCTATTACAAGAACATGATCGATCTCATACATCACATATATCATTCATCACATCCTTTTGGCCATATCACATCACACGGCACATGCTGCAAAAACAAGTTAGACGTCCTCTAATTGTTGTTGCAAAAATTTTATGTGGCTGCTATAGGTTTCTTAGCAAGAATGTTTCTTACCTACGCTAAAACCACAACGTGATATGCCAATTTCTATTTACCCTTCATAAGGACCCTTTTCATCGAATCCGATCCGACTAAAGTGGGAGAGACAGACACCCGCTAGCCACCTTATGCAACTAGTGCATGTCAGTCGGTGGAACCTGTCTCATGTAAGCGTACGTGTAGGGTCGGTCCGGGCCGCTTCATCCCACGATGCCGCCGAATCAAGATAAGACTAGTAACGGCAAGTAAATTGACAATATCGACGCCCACAACTACTTTGTGTTCTACTCATGCATAGAAACTACGCATAGACCTAGCTCATGATGCCACTGTTGGGTAACGTAGCAGAATTTAAAATTTTCTACGCATCACCAAGATCAATCTATGGAGTCTTCTAGCAACGAGAGGAAAGGAGTGCATCTACATACCCTTGTAGATCGCGAGCGGAAGCGTTCAAGAGAACGGGGTTGATGGAGTCGTACTCGTCGTGATCCAAATCACCGATGACCGAGCGCCGAACGGACGGCACCTCCGCGTTCAACACACATACAGTTGGGGAAGACGTCTCCTCCTTCTTGATCCAGCAAGGGGGAAGGACAGGTTGATGGAGATCCAGCAGCACGACGGCGTGGTGGTGGAGGCAGCGGGATCTCGGTAGGGCTTCGCCAAGCTCTAACGAGAGGGAGAGGTATTACGGGGGAAGAGGGAGGCGCCAGGGGCTTGGGGTGCGCAGCCCTCCCTCCCCCCTCTTTATATAGGGGTCCAGGGGGGCGCCGGCCCCTCTAGATCCCATCTAGATGGGGGGCGGCGGCCAAGGCGGGTGGCTAGCCCCCCAAGCCAAGTGGGGCGCCCCCCACCCCTAGGGTTTCCAACCCTAGGCGCAGGGGGAGGCCCAAGGGGGGCGCACCAGCCCATCAGGGGCTGGTTCCCCTCCCACTTCAGCCCATGGGGCCCTCCGGGATAGGTGGCCCCACCCGGTGGACCCCCGGGACCCTTCCGGTGGTCCCGGTACAATACCGGTGACCCCCGAAACTTTCTCGGTGACCGAAACTAGACTTCCTATATACAATTCTTCACCTCCGGACCATTCTGGAACTCCTCGTGACGTCCGGGATCTCATCCGGGACTCCGAACAACTTTCGGGTTACCGCATACTAATATCTCGACAACCCTAGCGTCACCGAACCTTAAGTGTGTAGACCCTACAGGTTCGGGAGACACGCAGACATGACCGAGACGACTCTCCGATCAATAACCAACAGCAGGATCTGGATACCCATGTTGGCTCCCACATGCTCCTCGATGATCTCATCGGATGAACCACGATGTCGAGGATTCAATCAATCCCGTATACAATTCCCTTTGTCAATCGGTACATTACTCGCCCGAGACTCGATCGTCGGTATCCGAATACCTCGCTCAATCTCGTTACCGGCAAGTCACTTTACTCGTACCGTAATGCATGATCCCATGATCAACCACTTGGTCACATTGAGCTCATTATGATGATGCATTACCGAGTGGGCCCAGAGATACCTCTCCGTCATACGGAGTGACAAATCCCAGTCTCGATTCGTGCCAACCCAACAGACACTTTCGAAGATACCCGTAGTGCACCTTTATAGTCACCCAGTTACGTTGTGACGTTTGGCACACCCAAAGCACTCCTACGGTATCCGGGAGTTGCACAATCTCATGGTCTAAGGAAATGATACTTGACATTCGGAAAAGCTCTAGCAAACGAACTACACAATCTTGTGCTATGCTTAGGATTGGGTCTTGTCCATCACATCATTCTCCTAATGATGTGATCCCGTTATCAATGACATCTATGTCCATAGTCAGGAAACCATGACTATCTTTTGATCAACGAGCTAGTCAACTAGAGGCTCACTAGGGACGTGTTGTGGTCTATGTATTTACACATGTATTATGATTTCCGGATAACACAATTATAGCATGAACAATAGACAATTATCATGAACAAGGAAATATAATAATAACCATTTTATTATTGCCTCTAGGGCATATTTCCAACAGTGTTTGGGGCCGGCGCATGACACAATAAGCACACCCACGATGACACATACAGAGAGGTCATCTAGCGGTTCCAATGGTGATCCCCGTGGCTCCAATGGTGGTCCCAGCAGCCGACGACGACAACGGCGGGGAGTTCACCATGCATCACGTAGTGGACACCCATGTGAGGGGGAAGGACCTCTCCGTGGTGTACACAAACGATCCGGTCTCGGTGGAGAGCTCCATCCAAACTATGGAGCAGTTCCTTGCCGAGGACAAATACCAAGTGATCGGCTTCGACCTCGAGTGCACCATCGGTCGTGCCATGCACATTTGCGAGGGACCTAGCATTGACCATTGGGCGGCAACAGTCGGTCATCCGGGTGCCCTATAATGGATGCAAAGAGAGATCCTACAATAGCAAGGACCAGCTTCCCTACCAATAGCTCATCTAACAGAACTCCCAAGTTAACTATGTTGAGGCTTGAGTAGTCATCAGATGGGTGACCGAATGGGAAGTGGTCTCGATGTAAAATTCACTGATGTGATGGGTCATTGTAAACATTTAATTGCGTTGAATGTATATAGTGCTCCATCATATTAGTTGAATTAACCTCGAGGTCCTTGTTTTGTAATTTTTGACATTTTTTGTTTTTTGTACACATGTTGATTGGCTTGAAGAAGGTCTATCTCGTTACTTTTTGATATTTTTTGTTTTTTGAACACATGTTGATTGGCTTGAATGAAGGTATATCTCGTTACTTTACGACATGTTTCCAAAACATGGACCTCGAGGTTAATTCAACTAGTAGGACAGAGCATTATATACATTCAACGCAATTAAATGTTTTCCAAAAAAAGTGATATGATTTCTATGAAACTTATAAGTCATGTATGTCAAATTAACCTATGTGTACTTGTTCTCGAATTAACCTCCGGGCCTTTTTGCCGCGTATCACACACATCTTGTTAAGTTGAACCGTTTATGTTCTCTTCCCTAATCGAAAATAGTTCATTCGACTGAACTGTATGCTGTATATCACACACACCTTGATATGGCTGACCATTTTGTTGCTTTCCCTAATAGCAAACAGTTCATCGGAGCGAACGGTATGCCGTATATCGCACACACATTGATATGGCTGCCCGTTTCTGTTGTTCTGTCTAATCACAAACAGTTCGTCTGGATCAACCGTATGCCCTGCTTCGCACACACAACTAAAATCTGAACCGTGTTTGATGCATCCGTCATCGCGAACGTTTTGCACCTTTTTCATATTTTTTACACCACTGTTTGCTATTATTGCATTGCACACAGTTTCGTCGAAGGGTCTATGATCATAGTGTCGCGTTAGCAGCATCCTGCAGTAGTGGGAGTTCATGTATTCACCGTGTGTTAATGCTTTGTCCTGGTTCTCTATTAAAATGAGGCCTTAATATCCCTTAGTTTCCAATAGGACCCCATTGCCATGGGAGGGTAGGACAAAAGATGTCATGCAAGTTCTTTCCATAAGCACGTATGACTATTTACGGAATAAATGCCTACATTATATTTATGAAGTGGAGCTAGTGTCGTATCGCCCTAGGTTATGACTGTCACATGATGAATACCATCCAACAAATCATCGATCCAATGCCTACGAATTTCTCTTATATTGTTCTTGCTAAGTTACTACTGCTGCTGTCACTACTGTTACTGCTATCACGGTTACCGTTACTATTGCTACTGCTACTATTATCAAAACTAGCATACTACTTTACTACTGATCACTTTGTTGCAGATAATTAATCTCCAGGTGTGGTTGAATTGACAACTCAGCTGCTAATACTTACAATTTTTTTTGGCTCCCCTTGTGTCGAATCTATAAATTTGGGTTGAATGCTCTACCCTCGAAAATTGTTGTGATCCCCTATCCTTGTGGATTATCATCCCACAATCGACTACATCTTCTTCATCATCACCAATCTGTGGCCACACAACCACCATTAGTATTTTCAGCAAGGAAAACTCCGTCACGGTTTACCTTCAAAGTTCCTCTTTCAGGTCATTGTCATTTCCTTTGTTTTTATTTCGGTTCTTATTTCATCTCCTTTTTTGAAAAACTTATAGTATTCCCCAGCTTGCTTGGAGACAATATAAGAAAGCTCTTCTACATTTCTACTTTCACCATCCTCCCTGGTTTTGTTTCTTTCAGACCACAATTGATGTAATATAGTCATTACCTTGATTTTTATTCTTCATTATAAGTGATGGCAACTCATATGGAGATAAGCACTGAAGTTTCATATCGCTAACAAAAATCAAAGCGTTATTTTCTCTATTCAAGCTCCTACGGGAAATATGTACAAAACTCTTAAGGAAGTGTTTTAGATATTTATTTATCAATTGGCAAGTAGAGGTTCTCAATTTTCTCAAGCACACATAGTGTCAGTTCAACTATCTTCTCATTCTCGCACATTGTCTATTTGAAAGATTGATCTCAAGCGGTAAATCTTTATCCTACCCAGTTTTGGGATGTTTGTAAAATATCGGCCCATAAGAGATTAAACATACGCAAAAACGCAGGTTATATGAGAGGAGTACAGGAAGTCCAAATTCTACAGAGAACTGTAGTTCACACTTGTCAAGTATGCAAACACATAACATCAGATCCAAACACAGGTACAAAACAAAATATTAAAAACGAGGATTGTATGCACAACGAAAGAAATCAGTGAGCACATGTAGCTCGATATTGCTACCTGGTTTGTTTGTGCTGTGTGGACTGCAGTTAAGTCGGCTCTTCTCCTTGTTGCAATTCTCCATCAACTGATCTACGCCGCATGCACTAAACACGAGAAGTCACTCGCAACATCATAAAGCATGAATCATACTCCCAAGTTAGCCAAGTTTTCTACAGTGGTATGGCCTTAAGGTAAGACCAAAATAGAACAAAGAAAATATGGATCCTACTAAAAACATGTATTTGTGATGACATGAAGTAAATATAAAATTATTGAGACAAAGTAGCAATGAGATCCTTGATCATATTAACAAGGAATAAAATGAACAAGGTCACAAATGAGGCTACAAAATTAAAAAAATTACATTAATCATAATACTTGATTCTTGAAAGCAAAAAATGAGAAGGGAAGCAATAACTTGCTCCACGTACTACGTTTACCCCCGAAGTGGTGAAGAAATGGGCATTCCTCCAATTTGACTTTGAGGAGTTTCTGTAATATACATTGGAGCAGCATCTGCATAGCCTTCAAATCAACTTAGACATGATCCTAAAAACAAAAATGTGGTGTGAACTATGGCATAAAAGGAAATCAGGCAACCTCCTATTCCAATAGTAACCAAAGAGAAAGCCTAATCAGACACACAATTTATACTTTCACATCAAATATAGAGGTGAACCACCAGTAACATCCCCTCTCATTAAAATGGAAGATGGGTATTTTTAGTACACATGGAAGGATATGTATCAGAAATAGCATACCAAGAGAGTGTTCTCACATGAGTAAACATTCCAAGGGGCTTGGTAAATCAAAGGAATATCAATTTATTTCAGGTATGAATTAATAAGATTTGATGCCAAAATAGACTTAACGGGCAGTACATAATCTTATGGATTGAACGCATTGCAGAAAGCTATTAAAAATAGCAACAATATGATAGAGCTGACCTTGACGAAATCCCAGCCCCTCCAATACTTTGATCACCTCCTAGTTTACATCCTAAATCTTTACAGTACATTCAATCTCCACAGCCTGTCCCGGCTCCAGGTGGAACTGCCTGTAATTTTTTCTTGTTGAGTACCTTGCGATCTCTCCATCTCTTTCTCCTATTCATCTCCAGTAGCGAACGATGTGAAATCATAGGAGGAATGGTCGGCGACGGCGGCTACCGACCGACGACGCATGGAGTAGTGGGACCAGGAGCAGCCTGGGAGTGTAGCTATCGTGCCGGCCGTGACTTCGCCACGAACCTGTCGGAGGGCCGTGGGAGCGGCCTGAGAGTTTCGTCAGCATGACGGCGTGGTGACGATGTTGATGAAGCTACCACAGCAGGGCTTCGCCTAAACACCGCTACAGTATGACCAAGGTGGATTATGGTGGAGGGAGACACCGCACACGGCTGGGAGAGATCTTTGTGATCAACTTGTGTGTCTAGAGGTGCCCCCTGCCCCTGTATATAAAGGAGCAAGGGGGAGGCCGGCCGGCCCTTCTTGGCGCGCTTAGGAGGAGGAATCCTCCTCCTAGTAGGAGTAGGATTCCTCCCTTTCCTACTCCTACTAGGAGGGGGAAAGGCAGAAAGAGAAAGAGAAGGAAAAGGGGGGGCCTTCTCCTAGTCCAATTCGGACAGGGGGAAGGGGGCGCGCTGCCTGCCCTAGGCCGGCCCCTCTCTCTTTCCCTTATGGCCCAACAGGGCCCATTAGCCCCCGGGGGGTTCTGGTAACCCCTCCGATACTTCGGTAAAATCTCGATTACATCCGGAACTATTCCGATGTCCAAATGTAGCAATATATCAATCTTTATGTCTCGACCATTTCGAGACTCCTCGTCATGTCCGTGATCACATCCGGGACTCCGAACTACCTTCGGTACATCAAAACATATAAACTCATAAAACCGATCGTCACAGAACTTTAAGCGTGCGGACCCTACAGGTTCGAGAACTATATAGACATGACCGAGACGCGTCTCCGGTCAATAACCAATAGCGGAACCTGGATGCTCATATTGGTTCCTACATATTCTACGAAGATCTTTATTGGTCAAACCGCACAACATTATATGTTGTTCTCTTTGTCAACAGTATGTTACTTGTCCGAGATTCGCTCGTCGATATCTCAATACCTAGTTTAATCTCGTTACTGTCAAGTCTCTTTACTCGTTCCATAATACATCATCCCGTAACTAACTCATTAGTTATCATGCTTGCAAGGCTTATAGTGATGTGTATTACCGAGAGGGCCCAGAGATACCTCTCCGACAATCGGAGTGACAAATCCTAATCTTGATCTATGCCAACTCAACAAGTACCATTGGAGACACCTGTAGAGCACTTTTATAATCACCCAGTTACATTGTGACGTTTGGTAGCACATAGTGTTCCTCCTGTATTCGGGAGTTGCATAATCTCATAGTCATAAGAACATGTATAAGTCATGAAGAAAGCAATAGCAGTAAACAAATGATCAAGTGCTAAGCTAACGGAATGGGTCAAGTCAATCACACCATTCTCCTAATGATGTGATCACATTGATCAAATAATAACTCATGTATATGGTTAGGAAACTTAACCATCTTTGATCAATGAGCTAGTCAAGTAGAGGCATACTAGTGACACTATGTTTGTCTATGTATTCACACATGTATTATGTTTTTGGTTAATACAATTCTAGCATGAATAATAAACATTTATCATGAAATAAGGAAATAAATAATAACTTTAGTATTGCCTCTAGGGCATATTTCCTTCAGGAGGAGATGTAAACGGTGAGCGCTACGCTGGGGCTAGGCACCAACGAGCAGTCTGGATCTGAGAGCGGGGGCGCGAAGAGGAGATGAGCAGTGGCGGCGCTCGACGATGGCCTAGGGTGCCTAGAACAGCGTGATGGCGGCGACTGCTGGTAAGTTGAGGATCGAGGGAGAGGGAGGCCAGAGGCGGCGGCAGCCATCTAGGGCTACGCCATGATGGGACGGGGGGGCGCTGATAGGAGAGATGAGAGAGAGACGTTCGACGGCATGGGGAGAAAGCTAAACGGACGTAGAAAACAATTTATAGGACCGGAAAAAACGAGACGGGAGGAGAGCGGGCGGACGAAGGATGAGGCAGAACATGGTTCTGTTGGCAGAAAAAGCAACACTACGTGTTTTTTAGATAGTAGAGATATATTAGGATTTCCTACGTACTCGGTTATGCGAGAAATAGCATTCGCCGCCTCCAAGCGTGGCATAGACGCACCCATTTTCACGGCCATGTGTGCCTATTCCTTCTCCCAACCCAACCCCCTTTTCTCCCTGTTCTAGAAAAAAAAAACTCTCTCCCCGTCTTCTCGACTCAAGTCGCAAAGCCTTCCCCTCCCCTGGATTCATCGACCCCACGCGCGCGCCTCCCAACCTTATACGCCAGATCGGCTCCCACCACCGCACGCGCAGAATCCGTTTGGGGTTTCGACGCCGGCGCGGCAGCGAGCAGCCGGTCCCAGGGCGTCCGTCCCCCTGCTCCCCCGCGGGCACCAGCAAGGTAATTAAGCCTCCCATCTCGTTCCCGATCAACGCCGGCGAGGGCGGTGGGTTCGCGTCGCACCACTGCCTGCCCTAGTCCGGATTCCTCTACTCTCCGGCTTCAGTTGATTCCGCCGGATAAATTTTCTTTCTCCTCGTACTGTCCTGTAGGCGGTTGTGGTAGGGAGTAGAGATCTCGTGCCAGCGCCGCCGACGCCCCTTGAGGATGGTTGCGCCGATGGCTTAGGTCAGGTCAAATTCGATGGCACTTGCTGCTGCGAGTTCCTTCGATTTTGGTGCTGTGAAGCTGCGGGTTGGAATCAGTAGGGGGAAACGTCAGCAAGATAACAACAGATACAGGTTATCCTGCAACATCCTTGCAGTTGCTCCCACCTTTGCTGGCTGAGCATCCTATTGGGTAATGGCAAAGGGTAAAAACCAACAACTAACACCTGCTCCTCTTGGACGGGTTGATACTGTGTGAGCGTGTGGCTTCACTTCAGACGAGCATTCCTTGATTAGTACTAGTATTTTTTTTTCGAGATAATGTAATGCTGATGATTCCATCGAATAGCCTTCTTTGTCTTTCTCAATTTATATTGCTGCTTTGGTAGATTGGTTCACTTGAGTTGTGTTTGTCAGGCGAGTCTTGTTTCGACATAATGCAAGACCCTAGAGGTATGGGACGAGAGGATTTCTCGGCCTCGAAGTCACAGAAGAGGAAGGTTGTGTACCGGCCTTTGCCTTCAGTCCAGATAAAAACTGAACCTGAACTGCTGCGGAGAGACATTCCACATTCGTTGGCCAATACACAGAAGCCACCTAAGAGAAGCTTCAGGAGTGAGCCCCGCCCTCCCACGCCGCAGTCTGACAGAGGAACTCCGGACTCTCTACCAGATTCTGGTCCTGCGGATGAATATCGGGCGCTACGGAGGAAGTACATGATGCTGGAGGAAGAGAACTACACGCTGGATGCACAATTAGGCATGGCAGAAGAGGAAGCCAAAACTCTCGAGGATGAGAAGTTTGCATTGCTGGATCAGCTTGTTGTCTTGGAAGGTCTTGTGGAGCCTTCACAGCTGCAGCCACAGCGAAGGCTATAAGCAAGCCATCTATGTGTGACCCTTCGCTTTTTCTAGTGTAATCCTGCATCTAGTATTGTTAAGTGTGATTACCCTCAAGATGTAGCCATTGTAGTGGAAAGAAAAAAAAACCTATGACATCAGGTTTAAGAACTATGGAATTGTTGACTTGAAATTCATGAATGATGCGACTGATCTAGATAATTTATCTATGTTTACTCCCTTCATCCTGTGATATAAGATGTTATTACAATCAATATGTGAGTATATCGGTTGTAATAACATCCTATATTGTGAGACTGAGGGAGTAGTATATTGTTGACTTGTTCATGTCATTCAATCTTGTAATTTCATAAACCAAGACTATTCATATGAAAATCCCTGTTCATATGTGATGCTACTGCACTACTAAGAGATTTTCATATGAACAAGAATTTTTTACACCTTGGTTTACGCTTAACTGAATAGTAGTGTGTCGTCAATGAAAAAACAAGTTTTACGTGATCGACAAATGCTAAATTTTTGGCGTTTAAATTTTTCTTTTTTACAGATCAAAATGTTTGGACTTTCCACCTAAGCATTTGAAGATAACATTTAGGAGTATATCATGTCTACAAAAAGTCATTCTTTTTTTTTTACATTTGCAAAAATATTTGGTGCGCAAGAGCAAATGTTCCAGAGAGCCAAATTGGGTATCCAGGTAACACCCTACTTCTTCTGTTTGGCGGATTGTATTGTTGGTATTCCGTCATTTCTGATGGCAGATGAGTTAAAAACAGGTTAGTCTTTGAGACAAGCCCCCCCTGATGGGTCGGTTTACAAGCGGATCTCCTAGTCGAGGGATCCCTGCCCGCCTTATATGTTTATGTCTTGTACTCCAAGGCAACGATGCACCGTTAACAGTACTTGGGTGCTATGTCATCATCAGTACCAAACGGGTCCTTCACGATTTGGATGTAGCTTGTCAAGTGATTTAGCCTCCTCCCATGGGCAAGTTACCCAAGTTGTATCCGCCTGAGCGCGCGCCATTGTTGCTTGTAGGAAGATTGTGAGGGGCTCATAAAACTCATGTGGAAATAAAATTGATAAGCCGAGTAGTATTCACTCGTAGAGCAGAAATACCATGGCAGATGAGTTAAAAACAGGTTAGTCATGGCATTATCCAGTCATTTCTGATGGATGGAAACCAGCTATCGACTCATCAGGGGGGGCTTCCTGTTATCCTTCTAGGGAGGTGTTGGGCCCCGAAGAGTAAGGGCTTGCAGTAAGCAGCAAATTTCCCTCATTAAAGAACCAAGGTTATCAATCTATGGGGTGCTCAATTTACAACTCAACGATTAATACTTGCACACAGTTAAGAACTTATTCTTGGTCCCCAACTTGTCACCGAGGTCTTGCTAGCTTTGCTAGTTACAAGGATAAGCGTATTGTATGCTTGGAATTGATTTATAGAACAAAAGGTAAAAATGGTTTAACCTGTAAGGAAAAATAGCAAAAGGCATCGAGGTTGTGATTACGAGGAATTACAGGGATCCATAACTTCACTAGTGGCAAGCTCCGAGGTTGTGATAGATGTTTGCGAGGCAATGGAAATTTGTCATCTGAGATTGTCCAAGGACAAGCTCCGAGTGTGGAGTTGGGGTAGTAAACCACATGACCTTAAAGGGCACAATTAAATAAAAATGTGGAGTGCACGAGATAAATACATTTGGTACAGATTAAGACATGGACATGGTTTGCACTTGCACGATTCTATACGTTGTCTCGAAATGCCATGTAGATGAATATTGCGTGTTATAACTAAGGATGCAAGCATGCCATGTAGATGAATATTGCGTGTTATAACTAAGGATGCAAGCGGAGTCCCGCTTATCCCCTTAAACCAGATAATTAGTTCACCTCTGACTGAGAGATAAAACATATTCTATATCTTAATAGTTAGCGCTCATTAAACTATTTTTTTCAACATGCAAGCATAGCCTCACCATGTAACATACATGTGGAAAATAATTGATCCATCCTCAATATATAATTGATTGATCTCAATTGTGTGTTGCTCGTCCGGTCTTATCAATTGATTGCCAACACTTTGAGCTTTGATTACCATTCGGATCCCCTCTTGAAAAATATGTTTGCTCTGAGGATGCGGATTTTTAACATTCGCCAGAAAATCATTGAAATGAACACTTATCAGTTTCTGTAAAGAAAAATATTAACCCATACAATTATTCTGTAGAATAGTGTTTCTGGATATATTATATATTTTTCGGGGATAATACTGTTTCTGGATGCATGAAGAAGAATCATACTCCCTCAATTCCAAAATATAGTGCGCCCGTGCTTTTCGGGGTTCAACTTTGACCATAAATTTAACCAACGAGACCAACTACGATGGGAGAAAAAATTATATAACTGAAAATTCTTTCGAATACAAATTCACTGATATAATTTTTGCTCCCGCCGCAATCGGTCTTGATAGTTAAATTTACGGTCAAAGTTAAAGCATAGGGATAGAGGAAGCACTACATTATGGAATGGAGGGAGTACCATACATCAGGTGGGCCGTAGATCTGGGCCCGTACTTTTCAAGCCCAAAACCGACAAGAGCCCAGCCATTGTATGTATATAACCCAACCCTGCGGCCGCTCCTCAACGCAACGGTCCAATCGACGAGTTTGAAACCTACCCTCTCCCAACGGTCGGCTTCGGAGCGGTACGCATGGCGGCGGCGGCGGCGAGAAACCTGGCGGCGCTAGACGCGGAGACTCTGGCGCTGCTGGGGGCAGGGCCCGATATGGCGCCGGTGGCCGTGTGCGGCGAGTGGGAGACCTTCAAGGAGAACGTGCGGCCGCTGAAACGCGGGCGGAACGTCGGCCTCCTCAACCAAGCCCTCAAGGCGCACACCGACCCCGCCCAGCGCGCCGCGCTCCTGGCCGAACGCGGGTACGGAAAACCCTCGGCTCTTACTTAGCAAGGCCTTCCTTGCTTCTTCGGTTCTGGTTCTTTCTGGTCTGGGGACGAGTGCCTGATATTCTTGCTTGTTCGGTGTTTGATGAATTGACTGATCCAGGAGGATGATCCAAGCAATCGAAGAGTACCAAGGGGAAGATCCGCTCCAGCCGTGGGTAGAGTAAGTTCTACTTGATCCATCCTCCCCTTTCTGTACATGGTTTCTTGGATGGTACTAATCACACTAGCTAGAACCTGGAGTGCAAAGGTTTCTCCTTGCATCGATTTCTATAGGCTCAGTGCTCACCGCTTTGCCTGTGCGCAGCTGCATCAAATGGGTCCAGGAGTCGTTTCCAGCCGGCGGGGAGTTCTCAGGGCTGGTCGTGATCTACGAGCAGTGCGTGCGTGCCTTCTGGCATGACGAGCGGTACAAGGATGATCTCCGGTACCTCAAAGTGTGGTTAGAATATGTGAGTTGCTGACTGAATTCGGCTTGATCTATTTTGTACTTCCGAAGCGTGTATATTTGACCTGCAGTTTGGTTTGCAGGCTGGGAACTGTTCGGACGCTGAGGTGATATTCAGGTTCCTGGAGTCCAACCAGATTGGTGAGGGCCATGCTGTTTTCTACATTCGCTATGCATTGCTAATGGAGTCGAAGAACAAGCTTAAGAAAGCTGACGAGATCTTTAATCTTGGAATAGCTAGGTGAGATTCTTCTTATGAGACACTGGCACTTCTATGTTTCAAAGGTTGTTGGATTTGGGGTTACTTTGTAGATTCAAGCACCCGTAAAAATATGTCTTGCAGGATGTATTAGTTTACTAAGACCAATTGCTAATTTCGTCTAAAAATATCAATTGTTAATTTGATAGTCTGAGAGTGTCGGTGTAGATATTTTTTACGTATTAGTTTCCAGTCTGCAAGCGATCTATCCTAAATTTCTTGGAGTCCTGTATTTTACTGTTCTTTCGGTCTAGATCGTATGCACCATTGCACACTTTACCTGCAGAGTACTTGACTTGCCTCTCTTTTTGTACATTGAAGGAATTGTCTTATGATTACCTCATCTCTCTTCCACTAACTATGCAATTGTGTATATAATTGACTGAGCTGGTGAAATTTTATCCTTGGGTTGTTCATTCTTTTTCCATCAGGAAAGCAAAGCCTGTGGAGAAGTTGGAAACTACATACAGGGCATTTCTTCGGAGATCAACCAGAAAGAAGGAACACGAGGTGCTCTATTTGTGATTGCAGCCTCCTTTTTTTCTGATCTCCACTCTTTGTTGAATCGTTTATTATCTCTTGCAACAGGATGATACCGCAAGTGATGATCAGCCCGTACGCAAATTCGGTAGTGACTTGAACCGTGGTGAAACTAGTAAGTGTGGTGTGCTATACTGTCGTTCAGCGTCAACTTCAAGTGACTGGCTGGGTGTAAACTAATCTTGAATTTGATGTGGCAGGAGGTCAGCATGCAGAGAATTCCCACCTGTTGGCAAAACCTAGGGTAAAGCTGCAAAGGTCAGTACCATTAGCATGTAATCAAACAAGGTATCTAGCCAAACCAGGAGGGTTTCTTGACTAACACTGGTTGTATTGGCACATTCACAGAATCGATGTTAATACACCGATTTCAATTTACAAAGAGAACCCATTGCCAAGTCAGGGCCTTGAGAGAGCTAGGAGCAAAGACAGGGCGTGGAACACCCTTGGAACACAAGCAGATAGAAACAAAGAAAATAACATGATGCCTGCCAGATGGACTTCGCACAAGGTATTTTTGTGGAGCCACTAGAATTCTTCAAAGAACAGATTCAGATTACTTCCGTGGTAGTGATTTTCTGAAGGACGGACTACTACCCGTTCAGTAAATTTAATTTAAGATAATGGAAGAGAGACTGTCATGTCCTCTTCCCGTTCAGTTATAAACTGATGATGACATTTCATTGAACAGATTCCACCGAAGGTAGCAGCACGGCCAGCAGTTCCGCCAGCTCGTGTCAGCTCCATTGAGGTCTTTATAGATGAAGAATGTGCCGAGTATGTTATACGACATCCTTAAGTTATCAGTTTTATAGGAATCACTATACAAACATAAAGTGTTTCTAAATTCCCTTTCGACCATCTTAGGGAACCAGCCCCGCCTCAAGTGCCAAAGAGTCCAAAACCATCTGTTCTGAAGCTTAGGCAAGCAACAAGCAAAAACCTTAAGAAGTAAGAACAGTTTACTGATGCACCTTCCGTTTCCACATATTATGTTTTCTTCTCTCAATTTTCGACCTGCCTGTTTTCTTTGTACAGGGAAACTGAATTGCTTAAGGAGAACCCGCTGCGCAACTTCCCGCTGAGCAGCCTTAGATAATTAACAGTCATATTGTTGATGACTTGTTGTTTGAATCTGTGCCTCTATGCCAAATAAGCTTTAGACTCTAAAGCTTATAGATGCGCCAAGCATATGTAGGCTTGATTGTTGTGATCCATGTACACTAGTTTGATTGATTAATCCTCATCGAGGTGAGGATTGAATAAATTTTCCGTTTTGTCACAAAGTTATTTGATCTTGCCAGCTTCTAGTGGCACTATCTCTTTATTTTGTCTGAATATCCAGAGAGGTCAAATCGATGTCGAGACAGCCTGATTATTTCCTAGCAAATAAAGAACCTTAAAGGCATTGGATTCTCCAAATAGTACGCAAGTGCCATGACAAACAAAACGTGACTTGATGCAAATGGGTACATGACACATTGGATCAAGTATTTTAGTCATGGCAAGCTCCCATTTGCAACAGCTCGCATGGTTTGCTCCTGGAAAAGGCATAATTTTCTTCCATGGATCTCCATTCCACTGCTGCAAACTTTCTCAGGTCCTGTCAAGGCCCGCCACAGGGTACAGAAGAAGGCGACGAAACCGAATCGATCAGTGTTGCCATTTGGGCCTTGCTGCATGCAGGACGGGACAGATCAGGCGTGTCAAAACTCACAGGCGCGTGTGCCCTCCATGATTTCGAATAATTTGTGTGCGTGTGCGCGTGCGCGTGTGTGTGGTTGTGCTCTTAACGCTATTATTGTACTCCCTCCGTTCCAAAATACTTGTCGTGCACGACAAGTATTTTGGAACGGAGGAAGTACTACTCTCCATCTTGCTCAATTAACTACTCCTTTTGTTTCTTTTTAGGCTGTATGTAAGATTTGATCAAAGTCAAATTTTACTAACTTTGACTAAGTTTATAGAGAAAAATATCAAGATTCTTAATATGAAATATATATTGTTAGATGCATCATGAAAATATTATACCATATAGCTTTAGTGTTGTAGATGTTAATATTTTTTTCTACCATTTCAAAAAAAAATATTTTTTTTCTATAAAGTTGGTCAAACTTTATAAAATTTGACTTTAACTAAATTTTATATGCAGACTAAAAAGAAATGGAGAAAGTAGTATCAAGCATGAACGAAACCATGGAGGGCACACGGATTCCGTTCCGATTCAGATAGCGGTGCAATCTACAACGCATCAGCAGCCTGGTACACGACAGGATCAAGGGCGCACAGCATGACATGACGGGAGCATTCCTCCGAAAGAGGATGGCGCCAAGAGAAAATTTCCAGGCGAGTGGTTTATGCAAGCGATAACGTATTAAAAACAGCGGCTCTGGCCGCACCCCTGCGTCACGCGGTGTCTTACTTACTGTACCACCTGACCGGCGCCATTTTCCATCCATAAAGCCTTGAGCGAACGAGAAAACGACGGGCAAACACTCGGCGCTTACCGGTGCGCCGGCGCCGAGCCTATATAAGAGGCCGCGCACACATGGTGGACTTTACATTACACACACAACACAAGCTCCGTTCAGGCCAGTGGTAGTGAAGATACAGGGGCAGCCACCCGATGGCGATGGTCCATGAGGCGAGGCAGGGCCGGCGAGGGCGCCGGGTGCGGCACGTCCGGCTGGGGTCGCTGCTCCGGCTGCGGGTGCGGCTGTTCCGGCTTGCCGGCCTCGTCGTCCGGTGCATGGAGGAGCTCAGGTGCTGCCCTGGGATCAGGAGGCGACCCGCGCCGAGATCAGCGGCACGGCCGGCGGCACTGCGGGGGAGGGAGAGCTCGGTTTCCTTCCATGCCGACCAGGCCATTGCTGACTGCTTGGAGTTCATCAAGAGGTCCTACCCGCAGCAGCCTGTGCAGGATGACGACCATACGACTTTTAGCTCGTAGTGGACTCTGAAAACGTCTTATAAAAAGTTACAGAGGGAGTAGTTAGTTGGTAGTTACCCTTCTTGTGGTGGGTGCACAAGTTGACTTTGTATATCTCACTTTTGCTGCCTGCTGCCACTTTCTTGTAATGCTACTCCTACTTATTTCAAGCATGGACAAATGTTACTTTTTACGCCCGAAAGCAGATGAACATATGTAAAAAAGGCATGTTTGGAACTGATTCTTGTCGCATTCCTATAAGAGAAGAAATAAAAACTGTGGAACTCCTACCAGAATAGTTAATGTTCTGTGCCATCGAAATGTCATTTTTCTTGGTCAATGCCTTGAGCGTTGGTGGCTCGTTGGGCGGTAGTTTTCAACAAGGAAGTCGGTGAACTTGAGTCATGGATAGTGATCTCCAAGTGTATATATACCCAACCTTCGCTTTCCAGAGCAGTTAGCTACTTGGCCACAAGACAAAAGAATTACAGGATGAGGGCAGCTTGTGTCCTACACCTACCGTTTCAGACATGTCTATTTCGTTTAAACCACATTATTCATGTAGCTAAATCCTCATGTTTATTGCCATGAAGACACGGTGATCGCAATTCAAAGAGGGCAGAAAGATTGGGAAAAAAGGAAGAACTTGATAGATGAGACACTTTATTTTAGTCTTGGTTCAAAAGAAAACCCTATACAAGGCTGTTGTCAAATCAAAAGGGAAAAGAAAGGCTACACCCCAAAAGTTTGGTCACTGGTGAACAGACCACTCCCTTGTATAAGTACTCCATAGCTGTTGATGCAGGACCTCGAAGTCAGACATACTTTGTTGCAATATATCCATTTGCCTTCAATGCCAGCGGCGTCGACGATAACCCCCACGAATCGAAATTAATGTTAGGAAAGAAGGGAAAATGCCCTTCAAAAGGTCTCCTCCCTCCAGGTATCTGAGTCGATGTTACATGTTACATGATGCTGCCACACTGACAAGAGTACATTAATATCCTGCTCTATGCTTGAAAATAAGTTGATGTGCCAAGAAACAGGAAGAGGTTTTTACCTTCAACACCAGAATGCTGGAGGAACAGGTTTGAATCATTTACGGCACTGCCAAGCTGTAATCTTTTTCTTATTCCATATTTCTATGTAACCATCAATCAAGTTACCCTACCACGATCGAGTGACAAAATTGTACAATTGGTGAACCATCAATATAAGCTATACTGAAATAATAGGGCCTATTGATGACTGAAAGACATCATACAGTGCAACTTGAACCTCTCTAGAGCTATGCTCGCAGCGAACAAGATTAGCTAATAAAGGGAAAAGGAGGGGCAAATTCCTCCTAAAGCACTCCCTCTCTAGACCACCAAGTAACCGCATTACATGAAGGACCAATGGGGTTCTAGCAGACAGTTCCTCTTTCTTAGCAGCGGATAAAGGCAGCGCCCAGTGTACAACTGGATCTTTACAAGAAGCATCCTTCGATGGTTCCTGACCTGCACAGTTCAGATATTTCCGTAGTATTTTCACAGAAACAAGCATAATTTGTGACTCAATGTTCATTTCTCGTGACAAAGATGGGTTGTCGTGAAGCAAAGCTTGCAGAAGTTTGAGGTAGCTCTGGTAAGACTCATTCTCGAAATGGATGACTGCTGGCTCAGATATCTCCAGAAGGGAGCATGCTTTGTGGAATTTATTGTGCAAAGCAGATTCAGAACTCACTTCACTTGCATGGGACGTAATGGCTGATAGCATCTCCAAAATTATGCCCATATGCTCAGCACAGAAGGATCTCCTGTGTGTCTCATACAATTTAACAATTCCCTGGAGAGAAGCCACAGAATGGTGAGTGTGATCTTAATATAACTATTGGCATGTCAGAACACAAAACATGAAGGCAAAATTCTTGTTGTATTTTATTTGTTCTAATTCCTATTTTATTTGGGTGTGCAATTAAAGCGGAGTATTGAACAAAATTTACAAAGAAAGACGTGATATACAAATCGATCAGCATCGAATTAAACTGGCACAAGGTTTGAAGTACCTGAACAATTACGAGTTGCAGAGACATATGGTTCTTCATCTTGACAATGGCATAAGACGATGTTTCCATATTAGCTTCCTCTTCATCCTCTATGTCAGGATCTGAATATTTCTCTGCTTCAGAGTAAGACTCGTTTCTTTCTGGAATTTCAATATTTTGCATCATCTTAACTATTTTGTCGAAAACAACCAATGTATGTGCTGCTGCTTCTTTAAAGCATAATAAGATCTCTTTCCATTCGTCCTTGGAGAGTTTGCTTGCAAGCCCTTCTGTTAAACGCTGAAAAACAGACATACCAGTGATAGCAGATTGTCTATAAGCGCTTCTGATAAAACTGGTAACAACAGAGGTAACTCTAGTGAGTTCTGGCCGCATCACATCAAAAAATGTAACATACAGATCCACTAAACATTTCACAGCCACTGTTTTAGTTTCAAAATTCCATGAATCATCCTCAGTGCTGTCACTTTGACCATTGGGTGTACGGATTTCACCATTAAATAGAGGATAAATAACAGATCCAAAGATATTGGTCCAGAAGGACTGAGAGAAGAGTTCTCCATGGTCCTTCAAAATGTCAAAGAGTACTTCTACTGCACCTTTTCTGATAGTTGGCCGTGTGTCGGTTGTCAATCTAGCTAGACCTGGAAAAGTGAAAATTCAAACAAGAACAATATTACGGATGTGACGCATTTCCAAACTAATATAGCAGTCTCTGTGAAAGAAAAGGTAGCCTACCAGCAAGCAAAGGAACCCAGAAGTAAACATGATCATCCTTGTGCACTATGGCATTCCCCTCTGAAGAATCCAAATTATTTGATTGATGGTCGGTATCCTTGTCATGACAGACAAATCCTTCCTCGGCAAGTTTCACAGCACAGAACCGAAGAAAAGCAATAGCATTGAGACTGGCATCGCTGCTAAATTTACTACTTGTGAATGTAATAAGACATTTAACACAATCAGTAAATGTTGTGGTTTCAGTCTCAGTTATGTATGGAAAAAAGTCCCGGACAATCTTCTCCATAGTCTCAAATGCTAACAGAACAATGCTTTTTCGATCATCAGCAGCAGCCGCAGTAAAAACCTGTAAGATAAAACGTCATAAATATTGAGTGGTAAACTAGGAATGTTCCATTTATTTGTCGAACTAGCTTCTATAAAGTTATGCTACAATAATCAAGGCAAACTAAGAATAACCATAGAACACCATACGCACCGTGAAAACGCTTTTCCATCCTGATTTTATATTGTTAACACGACTCAAAACCATTTGGGAGACACATCGAACCACAAGTTCTCGTACTTCTGAAGCATTGCTCTTCTGCATAACCACCGCAAAAGGTCGCAGGAATTCATTCTGGAAATTATAATTTGCTAGTTCTTCTCTTTCAAGAAATTTCATGGCTAGCTGCCTCAAGGAGTCCATAACGAATATTGCCACAGAAAGATTTTCTGACGACCCAACAGACACAAAGAAATCAGATAGAACTTTCCAAATACGAGACCACACCAAACGTATGCGGTTCATATTGTAATGCCTGCACAAATCATGCTCTGAGTTAAAACACTTCAGAAAGTGTTGATGACGTAACTTTATTTCTGGAAATAGGTGTTGCAAAAATCTTACGCAATTTCCACTATCTTCGTTAGGCAGAAGATACGAGGATCTGTAGGTGATTGCAACTCTGTGATTGCGACCTTGCAAAGAGCTTCCACAAAAGCAACAATTGCATTGCTATTTAATCTTTGGCTATGAGCAAATATATGATTCAACTCAAAAATGCCAATCTGGTCTAATAGATTAATGTTTGATATGAAGTTGTTAATCTGGTCAGGAGTAACTAAAGCTGAGGCATTATTTTTTGCTGTTGTGCTGTCATAAGAACCGCCTCGAACAGCAGCCATGACAGCTGGATTCTGAAGAGCATTAGTTCGTTTTGAGGCTGTATTGGTACTTGATTTCTGTGTTTTTTCTTCTGAATCAACCAGAGGTACTGTCAAAAAGGAAGCATCCGTAGGTGCCCCTTCTCCAAGAAGATGCAAATGCTCAAACCGTGAAAGACATGTTAGCACATGCTCCCAAGCTTCCTGCAAATAATCACCATCTTCGATTGCAATGGATATTATAGCCTGTGAAAAACATTAAGTAGAAAAATTATGACTCGTTATAAAATGGACAAAGAGACTCATACTAGATTCAAGTGTTACTTCATACATCATTGACGATAAATGATAGCTTAAGAGTATACGTATGATACAGTGCATGGTGCACCTGTGCAAGCGTTCAATACTTCGATAAGTTCAAGCTCCTACATACTTCTGAAGTCATCAAAGTGTGGCATCAACAAAAATTAAGAGGCTACATAGGCATACACAATTTATTCTTGAAAATTTCAATATAGTGCAAGTATGGAAAACAAAGAATAAAGTGGTGAAAAAGAACCAAATAATGGGAGAAAAAAGCCTCTGCAAAAAAAAGGTTTAAGACTCATAATGTACTGTGGTATTCCTTCTGCTGCATAATTTAACGCATACAGTTTGAAAGCTCTGTTGACAAATGTAGAGTGTGCACGTAAATGTATTTATTCATTACCACCCAAACAAAGTATTCTCCATCACCTTTCAAAAGCAACCTAGATCATGTTCTCTCAGTGTTCTAAAAAATGAACCACCTCATTTATCTTTGTACAAACTCAAAATACATGCTAAACTGATCAACAGAAGCCGTGCCTGATATGCCTTGCATAATATGGTCCTTCTTATCATGTTATGCATTGGTCAAAAATTGCAGAAGAACATCAACGTACTGCTTAGCCATTCAAGTTCCTACCTTCACAGCATCCACATTCTTCTGTTTCATGTCTGCCACACAATGAAGGTATGTGAACTTGGCTACAGATGTCACAAAGGCATCTCTTTGCGTCTGCATGCACATTACGGAGGTGACATGCACTGCGTATCTGAATCCCTGCAAACACTGCGACGTTGCAGCCTTATCATCACATTGGTCAAGCGTCATGCTGAATGCAGCCATCATAGGGGCCCAACAAACCTCCATCATGAATCGCAAAATGGTTGTATCGGTAATAATATAAAATACAGATCTGCATGTAGCACAAGGTTGAATTAATTGTCTAGCAACAGATGCAAAACTATTGTCTATAGCAGAGTATTGTCAGTCTTACTCTGATTTCGCGCTCTTTGCTTTGAATTTCTCCTGTATGTTCTTGATGAGTAAGTCATTTGCTCCAAGTGCCTTATCTTCAGCCTGCTTCCAGTTGACAAGGTTTATAATATTGTCTAAGCCCAAGAGCTTCATTACACTGCTAGGTTGCTTGTTTTGTGGAACTGATGAATCAGCACTCATTTTGATCTCATTTTTTACAATTTGGTCATACAATGTACTCAGATAAACTTCAGGCAAATCCTTTCCATCATCAATTCCTCGGTTGTTCCGAATGAAGTCAGATCTAGACATCTGCATAAGGAAAACCCTATCAATGAGCATGCATGTTATTACTGACAACAGATGAAAGTAATCATTTGGCAAACCTTATCCTTGACCATCATATTATGAGCATCAGTATTGAGCATGATTACAGAATAAGCAAGAACATATGCAGTATCTGCACTGGTAAAAGAATTCGGGTTGCACTTGCAGTATCGTTCAGCAAACTTTTCCATGACCCGGTCAATTTTCTGTGCTTCCCCAGGCAACCTGAAACCTCGCAGGTAATACCTAATGGCTTCACCGAAGTCAATACCTTCAAAATTCAGTGCATCGACATATGCATGCATAACTTTGATAGGGAATTCATCTCTTTCACCCAAATAGTCCCCAATCATTGTTGCATTTAAACCAGCAGTGTTTCTCAAGAAAGAAGCAACATCTTCTGGGGATTGACCTATTTTCTTGCTTTTAATGAGAAAATCAATACCCTTAGAAGGTTTTCTGTTAAACATGGAAATTCCTTTCTGCAGGACGAAATATAACATCAGTAACTAAAATGTGCTCCCTCAAAACACACTACAGGTGGAGAGAATATAAACTAAGCACACAAACATTTACATACCTGAAGTTCTATTTTATAAGCACGACGTTGCTCAAGTGAGGAAGCATCAGACGTATCTGGGCTATAAGAGTCAGATTGCAGTTCATAATCAATTCCATTCCCATCTTCTCCAATGTTAGGACTGTCTAGCGAATTTAAAGAGACCTCGGAAATTTTGGGTGAAAAATCACCAATTCTCAACTGTTGGTCCATCCATGAACCCATTGATTTGAGTATGGTAGCAAGGCACTTGACTGACTCAGTCCGAAATGTTTGGTCTTGGACTGGGGTTAATGTTGTTGTGGCTCCAGGAGTAACCCCGAGAGCGGTCTTTAGAAGTCCATTGACAATCCTGCAAATATCTGCTGGAATTAGAAGTGCTTTAATATGTGATGAAAAGAGAGAGAACCACAATTTTCACAGAACTGTGCTCTCAGCTTAATGCAAGGCTACCTGGCCCTCTATTGTTTATCATTTTTTTTATAACTTGCAACATAAAAGGAATTTACTACTCATCAGCAAGAAATTTGCATACCTTCCAAAAACATTTGGTGCATCAACATCACAATCGTAGCTCACAAAGATATCATAAGAACCTTGTCTTGGTAGTGGCTAAGCTAAGACTACAAGGTTCAGCTGAAGCAAAACACATACTCCCTCCGTCGAAAAAGCTTGTTCGGACGGAGGGAGTATTATTTTTTCTGGGTTCTATGAGAGTAAAATGGTACTGAACTACCGCTCGCTTACTTGCTGATCAAGTAGGTCATTTCCACTTAATCTAAGCATAGAAGGAAGAAGATTGAAAAACTAACAAACAAATTGTCTTCAGCCCTGCTTACTTGACTTGGCCCATGAAACTAGGTTCAGCCCTCTATTGTTTTCATTTTTTATAACTTGCAGCATAACTGGAATTTACTACACATCAGGACGATATTTGCATACCTTTCAAAAATATTTGGTGCATCAACATCACAATCGTAGTTGACGAAGATATCAATAAGAACCTGAGATTCTTTACAGATGTCCTCCAACAAATTTAGAACTGTCATTTTCTGCAGAAAGCTAGGCTGATGGACATTCTCAAGAACCCTTAGGACAAGCATGGGAAAAAATATTCCAATTTCTTCTTTCAGCCCAGATCTAAATCTTGACAGCAAACCCACAAATATGGAGCACAAAAGCTGGAAAATACTCATTGCTGACAAGGCACTGTTTTTCAACAAGGACAAACAAAGATACTGCTTGATTGCTCCAAGGTACCTGCAGGAAAAGAAAAAAAACTTCAGTATTTAAGTTTAACTCTCTTGTCAAGATCACACTAAAATGGGGTGTTCCTTTATAAAAATAACTAAAGAAAACCTAGTAATCTCTCCTACATAATTTTATATTGACCAGAATTTGTGTGAATAGCCATATTCATATCCTGCATGTACAGGTACAATCACAACCTCAACCACACATGGTTTTGATTGTTCTGTTGGAATTATTCCTTCCCATTTTCATGGATACACGTTCATAAATGTTAAAAGTTCCATGTATGCACTTGCAAGAAGTTTGCTGAACAAAGAACATATTTTTGCCACCGCCATTTCTCTACCTTGTGCTAGATGATGAACATCTTCTATTATACTACTACAAAATAGTGGAGTTCGGAGAGCAGCGGCAGTGGTGGTTACTTACTGCATTCAGTGCTCTCACCCTCCTTCAACCATCCTAAAATTTCTTTATAAAAAAAGGAAGGAGAAAATACCTCCAAACAAGCAAATACTTCAACACAAGTCATGGCATGGGCCAGAACAAAGCATGACCATTGGTGGGCACTGGGCAGGCAAAGGGTGTGGCATAGGACGCTCACAGTGGCAGAGGCATGACACAAGCTGGGCTGACATCAGCCAAGTGTCACGGCGGGGCAGAGGGCATGGAGTAACGAGTTGGCACATATGTTTTTCCATACCAAAATACGGCACAGACATCACACTAGTTCTGTTGAACCTCCATAGCTATATAACCTTTAACTCTTTCAGCAAGGATTCAAAGTCTTGTAAATTTGCATCTATTACCATAAACCAATACCATATTTTCTTTCCCATGCCACATTATCATGTTGATTATACGTACCACAACACTCATAAAAACATGTTGAGAGATACATAAGCAAACCACACCTGGATCAAAATAAAAATATACCCTAATAAAAGAAAAGGTGTGAATTCATGAGCTAGTACTAGTGTATGTTTCTACATTGCCTATTTTATGCCTTCCTTCACATAGTTGTTTGAGCCATCAACACTCTTCCAATTGACTGCAGTAACAATATTTGTGTTGATAGATAATGCAGTAAGTTAAATTGTTAAAAATGCATATAAAGGGAAACAAGAGCAATTGTGATCATACTTTTCATTGATTCTCCAGAATGGTCCAGCATTGTCCACAACCATCTTGAGCAACTCGAGAGACAACACCTTCCCCCGCAACAGCACCTGGTCCTCGGGGTTATCTGGTGTCGAGAACTTCATTGACAGCTTGCAGAGGTTCTTGAAGAGTGCTAACCCATCCTCCCTGATCTTGCTCATCCCCTCATCATCCTTCTCATCGGCCTCAGCCATCGCCCCCAGGGTCCCTGGCTCCGGGACGTCACTCCCTTCCATGGCGTCATTTATAAACCCCTGTGCCACCTGCACGATGCCGGAGTCGTTGAGGCGGTGATCGGACACATCCATCATGTCCGTGATGGACACCGTCGGCACGCGCACGTCCATGGAGTCCACCTCCACGCGCGCGAACACGATGACCAGCACCTGCGCGAGCGCCAGCTTGGCGCACATCTGATTGGCGCCGCTGCTGCTGCTGAGGTATATGTTGTAGCAGGTCTTGAGCATTTGGCCGAGGCCGTCGCCGCGGATGGCGATGGAGGGGCAGCGCGCGGCGGCGAGGAGCACGCGGAGGGTGGCGAGCTCCATGGCGTCGTCGTTAAGGGCGCCGCAGGAGAGGACGGCGGCAAGGAGCTTGGAGGCGGGCGAGTCGTCGGCGGCCTCGCCGAGGTCGCCGAGGAGGAGGCGGTGGTAGAGGAGCTTGGCGACGCAGTCGAGCGCGGGGTCGGCGACCTTGGGGGAGGCGGACTCGAGCGCGAGGATGAGCGCGTGCAGCGAGGCGGCGGCCGCGGCGACGGGCAGGCCGAGGAGCGGCGAGGGGTTGGGCGAGGTCGGGTCGGGCGAGTGGTAGGAGGAGGAGGAGAGGAGGTCGAGCGCCGACTTGGCCGCGGCGACGAGCGCCGAGTGCTTCCGCCACGCGGCGTTTTTGATGATGCGGTCCAGCGCGGGGCCGAGCACGCGGCCCGACGGGGTGGAGCCGCCCAGCGGCGCCGTGGGGGACGCCATGGCGGGAATGGGGCGCTCCCGGAGGAGAGGGGGAGAGAGGCCGCTACGCGCTGGTCTTCGCCGCGGCGGTGGTCATTGGAGGCAGAGAGATCTGAGAGAGAGAGAGAGAGAGAGAGAGGGACAGGCCGAGGAAGAGGGGTGGAACAAATGGGAATGCGAGGGAGGTGACCGGGGCGTGCGTGCGTGCGCGTGGAGTGGAAGAGAGGAAGGAGGAGGGGTAGGACTGGGATTCCCGCCCCCCGCGAGGGCCACTGCGGAACTTTCCTGAGCGGGGCGTTACCGAACTAGTGCGCTTTGCCACTTTGCTCCCTGCGCTTTCTGGTATTCTCGTCGCCCCGGTTTCTCCCTTCCGAGTCAACCCCGCCGTGCCCTAGCTAACACCGGCCGCCGCCGACGCCGCGCTCCCGCTCCCGCTCCCATCCCCACCACCAACACCTCCGCCTCCCGCCCCCCACCGCCATCTCCGTCCTTCCTCGCCCCGACATCACGCTCCTGCTGTCCCCACCCCGTCCCAGTCTTTGGCCATTGGGATTGACATCTGAGGTTGTCTCCATCCAGCGAGTAGTGAAATCCCACTGACCTTCACAATTTCGGCACGCCGTCTGGATCCGCCCCTGGCTGATGGAGTGCGTGGTGCAGGGCATCATCGAGACCCAGGTACCGTGCCTCTTTGTGTGTCTTTCTAGTCATTCATTCATGTGTGCAGTAGCTATCCATTGCTGTTAGGGCGGTGCAAGTGAACTCTACTTGCTGCAAAAAAGCATATGCTGTTTGGCTGTTTCATACGGAATTAGCTTGTCAAGGATGCTGTAAAGCATGACTGATTTGAACAATGGCCGGAAAAATCATATGTCAAAACATAGGCTGAGTGATGATCTCCATAGTATTCATGTATTATGATTCGTCGTAGGATGGCGCATCTTTCTGTCTTGTTGCCTCTTGCCATGCACCTACTTTGTTGATCAGACATGACCTTCTGTGCTATCTTGTATGTGTATTTGATACGAATTTTGGCATACAGGCCCTTTGGCCTTTCAGGCTATCTTGGATATTGATTTCCCTTTGTTGGAGTTGTCAGCATAACTATCTCCACACACTAATTTTTCAATTATTTTCTCATGAAAAGGGGCCCCTTTAACTGTACTTGTCTTAAGATTTAGGCCAGCTCAACCCTGGTTAACTATCTCTAATCTGTTTGGAAGAAGATGGTTAACTTGTTATTTCTTCTATAAGCATGAAGTGCCATCAGAATTTAGAATAAATAATGCTAGAGCTTTTCACTGATCCATTATCTCCAACTCCCCATGAAAAGTTGGTTGGCACCGTTTACTCTATCAGAATGAATCAAAATCAACATGACATTTTTGTTAAATGTCACAAAATTGATATTTAGATCCTGCTGACCACGATATGTTAACCATTGCTCCACTTTGAGGGCACTACTTTTGATATTATAATACAATAGATAGATTTGATGTACAGTTGGAGGAATCACGTAATTTGTGTGGTTTTTTACAGTAAAGGGAAATTCAGTCCCACATATTTGACTTCACTCATCTAGGGTATTGATTTCGTTGTTTTAGTTGTCAGTATACACTGGTTTATCAATTGTCTTATGAAAAGAGTCTCTATGGCTGTAAGATTTATGCTATTCCTTTAGAAATAAAAGGTAAGATCTATGCTATCCATGGGTCGCGCAGCCACCTCGTGTTGGACTAGAATTACATGTAAAATATGTCACCTGCTGAGCTGATTTATCTCTCCTTAATGTTTACTTGAGAAGATAATAAAGTTGTCATTTCTTCCCTTAAGTGTGAAGTGATATCTGAGTCTTATGTTTGTAGAGAATAATAATTAGTGCTAGTTTTTATTGACTCATTATCTCCATGACAAGTTGATGGACACTTAGCATGAATTTCGAACATTAAAAAGTATTATCACAAAAATGATGGGTAGATCATGCTGACCACCATATATGGTATGTCAACTGTATTTCTCCACTTTGAGAGCACTACTTATGATATAATATAAAATATTGTTGTACAGCTGGGGGAATCACATAATTATATGTTATTTATTTACAGTAAAGTGATTTCATTCATCTCCACATTCATTTAGACCGCTTATAGTTTTTATATGTGAATGCCATTACTAACATTTTTTTTCCTTTGGGTATGCACTATGCAGCATGTTGAAGCTCTGGAGGTTCTTCTCCAAGGCCTCTCTGGTGTCCCAAAGGAACGTGTGAGGGTGCATGAGCTCTGTCTTAAAAGTGTACCAATGCTAGGTTAGTTTTTATCTTTCTGTTGTCAGGATCATAAGCAATTGTTTCTTTTTTAGCAAAAAAAGCAATTGTTATATCTGCTAACCTCTTTCAGTCGTACAGGAGCTGTCCCATCAGAGGTTCGTTTGTTGTGTGATTTAGCTCAGCCTACACCATCCTGGTAACTGATTGTGTTAAGCTGCTGAAATTTAATCTTCCTCGTAATTTTTACACTGATCTGCAGTTGGTAATATTTGTATGTATAGGACCATAAGACATGTTGGTGGTGCCATGAGAGGTGCCGGTGCAGAGCAAATCTCAATTCTTGTGCGTACAATCGTAGAAAGCAAAGCCAGCAGCAATGTGTTACGTTACTTCTACGGCATCGGCTACAAGTTAGATCATGAAATCTTGAAGGTTGGCTTTGCGTTTCGCTTCCAGCGAGGTGCCCAGTTCACCGTGACTGTGACTTCTGCCAACAAGATGCCAAAACTGCATGCGACCGACGAAGCTGTGCAGGTCACTCCTGGAATACAGCTGGTGGAGATCACAGCACCAGCCGCTGCTAACAATTACAATGATGTTGTTTCAGCTGTCACCTCATTCTGTGAATATCTAGCGCCGTAAGTACCCCCAACCTGAATTTTGATACTTCAGTTAGATATAATCTTCACGTGTCTTCTTTTGAATAACCGTCACTCACGGACCACGAACATTGTTGCAGGCTGCTGCATCTCTCTAAACCAGGCAATTCAACTGGAATCGTCCCGACTGCTGGTGCTGCTGCTGCCTCGCTCATGTCAAGTGGTGGTGCGAAAACATTGTAATGTTCGTCATATGTAATCCTTCAGGCGGCATGCTGGTCTGTACTTCTAGTCAGTTGATTAGAATGCATGAATAACACTATGATACCTCGAAATGGTATGATTAAACAAGTATTGTTGGCACTGTGTTGGAAAAAGTATTCTTGGCACTGGGATTTGTAACTTGTATAAGAGTTGACAATCAGCAGCCTAAGCATCTCTGCTTAGTTGGAACTTATCTCGAAGTAGTACGCGGTACATCTCCCCGGCTTATGTCTGACATCACTTTGTTGTTTGTTTACCAGTTTACACGATTAGTTTGAGAATAGCAAAAGGTGGAGAAGCCAAATAATAACACTACTAAATTGAAAGGAAAGAACAGGTTGTTCTGCCTGTTTTCCTAACTGACAAAATTGTGATTCGCTTTGGTTGGGGTGCGCCGGGCCAGGGCAGCAGTGCAACGCCCAGACGACGCATGTGGGCCCCAGTAGCAAGCTACTGTGGTGGACCCAACCCCACAAAAAATAAATTTAATATCATTGTGGACACATGGCCCACATATCAGATATTAAACTGATAAGAACAGATACTACACTTGATCTTAGCCAAAAGGCCGAGAAAGGTATGAGTTCTCTCGCTGCCCTGCCTCTCCTTTTATACACCTCTCCCGGCTCCCTCCGCTCAGCGCAGGCGAGGTGGGACTAAACTTGCATCACTCCCGAGCGCTCTGTGTGGGATAGGCGTAGCTGGGCTCTTTTTGACCAAACCTCTGGAGGCCCAAACCGTAACGTAACGGCCTCGTTGCGAGTAAAAAAGATAAGGCCCAAACTACACGCTTGCAGCGCCGGAGAGGAAACGGACCGAGAGAGAGCGCTCCACCGGCTGCCCCGTCTCCGATGGCCACACCGCCGGCTCCGGTGCCCTCGGCCACCGCCAACTCCGCGCCGACGCCTACCCAGTCACCGTTCAAGGCCCGACCCTTCTCCCAGCCCCCTTCCACTGCCGGTACCCTCAAGACGGAGATCCCTCCCGCCTCCACCTCGGCCGCCACCGCCGCCGGAGTCGCCGCCGTGGGAGCCGCAGCCGAGGACTCATCGCACGTCATCACCGTCCCTAGCTACGCAGGTGAGTCCCTCTCCCCCGCCGCCCCGGAGCCCCCGTCCCGCGCTCACCAGCACTTTCGCCTCTAGTAAACGCGAAGACCTAGAACCCTATCTGACCGAGGGTTCCGCTTGCAGGGTGGTTCTCGTACGACAGCATCAGCGACACGGAGCGCCGCCTGTTGCCGGAGTTCTTCGAAGGGGAGGTCGCGGCCGTGTCTGGGTCCCGGGGCCCGGAAGCCTACAAGTACTACCGCAACACCCTCGTCAAGAGGTTCCGGGCAAGACCAGCGCGCCGGCTCACGCTCACCGAGGCCAGGCGGGGCCTTATCGGCGACGTTGGCTCTGTGCGCCGTGTGTTTGACTTCCTGGAGGAATGGGGGCTCATCAACCATGGTGCTCCCCCGCTGGGGGCGAAGCAGGGGAAAGACAAGAGGGAGGAGGCGACGACTTCTCAGTCTTCTTCTCAGTCTTCATTGCCTGCTGGACCAACCACACCCAAGAAGCTCTGTGTAGGGTGCCGCAGCGTCTGCGGCTCTGCCTATTTCACCTGCGAGAAGGTGAGTGATTTGCCATTGTTTTGATTTTCAAGTGCTGTGTAAACTTGCATTTCAGGTTATGTAATATGTGCATCGTATGCATCATTTGTAGTATCTGGTTAGAACTATCTTAGCTCATCCGTATGAGTATTTCCAATTGGCTATAGCAACCTGTTTGGGTTTTGTGCCATTATAAAAAGCACTACATTAAGCCGCAAATTATGGATATTCATATTATTTATGCAATGTAATTGGGGAACGGTTTTTTTAAACAAGGGGAAAAACCTTGGTTTCATTACCAGAAATCAAAGTAGGTACAACGAAAGTAAACAGGAAAGTAACTGGTACACAGGCCAGAAGATAAGTAAGGAAATAAAACAAAAGGCGATGTCTACCAGCAAACCAGCGATGTGGAAAACAGAATATCCTATACCGCAACATTACAAACTACCATACACAAGCCAGTGAAAAGCACAGCCACAAGCAAAACTGTCCGCACCGCCTCACGAACAATGTGCTGGATCTAGTGTCTGGTTATCTGAATCCGCCACATTAGTAAGTTCAATGTGCTCACGCAAGTCCCTAACTTCTTCCCAAATCTCCAAAATCTCACCAGTTAAAGTTCTTCTAAACCTGACACCATCCCAACCTATCCTGGTATCTTCAACGCCCAGGCAGATCTTGTAAAGGGTTCTTAATCTGATAGAGAAAGCCACAGGGGTAGCGTTTGTTCGCTAGTTATGAGTTTGCCCATGTGTTGAGAAATTTGTGTGCTCGGATTGGAGATATTCCTGGTTGATCGTTGGTTTTGGCTTAGCTGGTTTGGTATGTGCCATAGAAAGGGCGCTGGGACAGATGAGCAAACAGATAACTTAATGGTGTATCTTTTGTTTTGGGAACTGGTAATTGCATATGTATGTATACAGTTGCTTATAAATTTAAGTCAAGTGTACTTGCTCTTCATATGAATATTGTATTGTCAAGATTTTGTTTTTATTTGTACTGTACTGCTGTGTCTTTGCGCATTGCCACTCTTGGATTGACTGTGTTAGATGGATTACTACAGCTCATTTTGAACTACTTCCAGTTCACTTAAACATGCCATGAACGGGAGGGTATTATCACAAATCATATACTTCCTCTGTCCGGAATTAGTTGACGCTCAAACAGATGTATCTAGACGTTCTAGATACATCTGTTTGAGCGTCAACTAATTCCGGACGGAGGGAGTATTAAATATTTGCAAACAGTGTAGTAATTGCATCCAACTTTTGAGTCTGTGAAGCTTGGAACACTTTATTTGGCCTGTGTTTGCCTCTTGATTTTGTTTTATGTCCATGACTGCTATATTGTATCAGTTGAGCTACTGTCATCACATCATTCTTTATATTTTAGCTGGAACTGTTATCAATTTGTTGTCTATTTTAATTAGAAGAGTTGCTATTTTCTATCCTTACTTTTGCTTATGATCAGGCGGATATAAGCATATGTTGTAGATGCTTTGTGCGTGGCAACTATCGGCCTGGTCTTACTCCAGCGGACTTCAAGAAAGTTGAAATTAGCGAAGACGCCAAATCAGATTGGACAGACAAGGAAACTCTTCACCTACTTGAGGCTGTCTTGCATTATGGAGAAGACTGGAAGAAGGTTTCTGAGCATGTTGGTAGTCGCTCGGAGAAAGACTGCATTGCTAGACTCATCCGATTATATTTTGGAGAACAGTTCATGGGATCCAAGGAGCAGAAAATGGAGTTTGAGATTGATGATGTTACTAATGAATCTAGAGCAGAGATCCCAAAACGACTCCGTCTCACACCACTGGCAGATGCAAGCAATCCAATTATGGCTCAGGTCTGTATCTGTGACTTTGCCCTGTTTTTGTAGCTGCTAACTCCCTTGACTGGTGCAAGCAGTTCAGTATTCAAAATTAATGATTCATAAGAGTAGGGCACTTCTCACTCATCCTATATATACCTAAATAATTGATCCCCAATAACTTAGTTCCCTTAACATGCAACTATGCCAACTCAACATACCACCATGCCTTATATGGTCATCTAGTTTGAACGTGGAAATTTATTGATGGAGCAAATCATGGAACTGCATTGTTTTACCAGGTTGCGTTCTTGTCGGCAATTGTTGGCGCAGGCGTTGCAGCAGCAGCAGCGCAAGCAGCTATTTCTGCACAATCCCAGGTTGATATGAATGACCGCCAGACTGATTCTCCAATCAGCAGCACTAAAGAAGAAGGTAGCAACTTGTGCTTTCTAACCCATATGAGTTTGACATCTTCTATCTTATTGATGTTGCATTGTTGATGAAAAATACTGCTTTGCTTGTCACTGTGCAAACAATGATAATTTGACGGGTGTGGTAACAAGAGTGCTCAAGTAATGCGCTAGGCAGTGGCGGTGCCAGTCCCCTAACTCTGTAGGGTCAAATACATAGTTATCAATAAATTTCACATAATTGTTTTTACATGAATGCGTACATGTATTTGATAGTTTTGCTACATTTCACTACTGGCGCCGGGAGCAACAAGATAAGTCATAATCGGTGCATGTGCAAAGAATAGGCTATGGACCTGTATCCAAGTTCCTTATGTGGCGCGATTCAAATTCACATTCTTGCTGCTACATGCTGAAATGCACACCGTGATTTAGTTTGCCATTCTTTCCTAGAAATACTTATTCTGAGTATTCAAAAGGCTCTTCTCTTGGCTCAATTAGTTTTCTCTGCAGAATCTTCTTACACTAATGGGCTTACAGCCAACGATTTACTCAAAGAGGCATCCACAAATGCACAAGTGCAACTTCAAAAGGAGCAAAAAGATATAGAGCAATCTTTATCGGCTATAGTGGATGTCCAGGTATCAACATAGGGATTTCAAGATATTACTGCTTAAAAGTTGGTGTCTATATTGACTTGTTATCTATTGCTTTAAATCATCCTCAGATGAAGGAAATCCAGGATAAGATAAGCCGTTTTGAGCAGAAAGAGCTGCTTATGGAGAAAGAGAGGGAGCAGCTTCATCACTTACGGGAACTGCTTTTCGTGGATCAACTCGCGGTTGTGCAGCATCAGCGCAGACCGCTTGCTGTAGCGGCTGAGAACAAGGAGGAGAAACCGAAACCTATTATCACCATGAGTTAAATCAAATGGACCTTCGTCGGTAGCATCAGAGGGCTGTGAGGATTGGAACTCTGTTCCTCCTATGTCAGCAAAAGGGAGATAAATATTGCTGGAATCCTGTGACGAACACTAAATTTACTGGCTTTAGATTAGTGTATTTTTTCTGTATGTGGCTGCATCGGATGTTGTATTAATGTTGTCTGATAACATTGTAGTCTAGCTAATGGAAATGGTGTTCTTAAAAACACCAAACTGATATGGAGTTGCCATGGAATGGGGCCGATGTTTTTGGTGAAGTGGGGGAGCTTGAAAACATGTTTAAAAGAGTGTGTGTGGTACCGGGTATCTAAACTTCCCGAGGTCACCTTTAGCATTTCAAGGGACAATTTGTTACTCTCTCTGTGAAGAAATATAAAAGAGTGTTTAGATCACTACTTAGTCATCTAAACGCTCTTATATTTCTTTATGAAGGGAGTACATGCTTGGTTAATTTGTTTTGTGTATTTTATTATTTGTCTAACTGAAAAAACTATAGAAAAGTTGTACGAATTGAGACACTTATTTTGTGGTGGAGGGATTAGTTTTTTTCTTCTATAAAATGATGAGGCTAAGGCAAATAAAGAGGGACATGGGAGCGGTAACGAAGGGCCCTCATTTTGTGCCCTCTACATCTTGAGAGTCTCCATGAAGCTTCTTAGCTCCTCTTCCCTCTTCCTTGGTGGCGTCGTCAGCTAGCAGGGTAGTGGGAGAGGTGGTGGGGTTGTCACTGTACATCTAAACAATGGGCAAATCGACAACACCCACAATGAATCAATGAATGGTTGGATCGATCCTCAAATTCTAATCTAGTCTCTTTAGCTTGCTTTTGGTGGAAACAATTGCAGGATTTATAGTAATTAACTACCCCAAATGCCCTTGAAGCCTGATTATAGTACCTGAATTCTTCTACAGTATTGCCCATTCTAGACCATTGGTTGGGAAAAAAGAATGGCCATAAGTAATTTGATGTACTGTAAAAGGACTCAAAAAAATTCTCATGTAATCCCTCCATAAACAAGTTCTTCTCAAACATGAGGGGGGGGGGGGGGGGGGGGAGGGGGGAATTGGCCTTCTCGGTTAAATATCTCGGCCTCTGCTCTCATGTCGGTATGTCGTATTTTTTATGTAAACACGATAAATTTAGCAAGGCCCATAGGAGGACCATGACAACGGCGATGGTGGCTAGGCGAGTAGGAGCCTGCCGATTTTTAGAACTAGCTAGTCCTTGAAGGAATCTGCAACTGTCATCAAAGATGGTGAAGATGGCAGTGTGATCTGAACAGTAGAGGCCAGAAACCCTGGTATATGGGAAAAATGAACGGCCCTAAGTAATTTGATGTACTGTAAAAGAATAACGGGGCCACCAACCTTAATTTGGTGTACTATAAAAATGAACGACCCTAAGTAATTTGATGGAGTTGTCATTGAATAGGGCCGATGTTTTTGGTGAAGTGAGGAAGGTTGAAAACATGTTTGAAAGAAGAGTGTGTGTGGTACCGTATATCTAAAGTTCCCTAGGTCACCTTTAGCGTTTTGAGGGATAATTTGTTACATGCCCGATTAATTTGTTTTCTATATTATATTATTTTTCTAACTAAAAAAACTATAGAACAAGTTCGGTATAATGTAGTTTTTTAGTATAAAATGAGGTTAAGTACCCACTTTTTTGGTTATTTGATCAAACCCATATATAACTGCCACATGGAAAATAAAAGAGGGACATGGGAGAGGTAATGGAGGCCCCTCACTTTGTCCCCTCCACATCTTGAGAGTTGCCCCGAAGCTTCTTAGCTCCTCTTCCCTCTTCATCGGGCGGCGACGTCAGCTAGCAGGGGAGTGGGAGAGGTGGTGGGGTTGTCATTGTAGATGTTAGGGCTAGGTTTATGAGTATTATAGGGTAGCCTTGGTGGCAACTGGCGTTGCGGTTTAGATGTACTCTAGTGCCTACGGGTGGCATCGGTTGCTAGTGGATTGTTCCTTCCTCTCTGCGGCCGTGGTGGCTAGCGAAGTAGGAAGGAAGTTTGTTTTTCATTCTCTCCCTTAGCAAGCTTCATGGAGTGGTGGATTCGATGCATCAGGCTTTCGCTCTCCTCCTTCTCCATCGCCATATAGGCAGAAAGAAGGAGGAGGGTGGATAGATGTTTTTCCCATTCATATCTCGTATCCTTAGGGACTTCGAAGCTGCGTGGATGCTTATATGTCAATCTTCTTCCCCCACATCAAGACCAACCTTTGGAACAAGAGATCAAACAAGCAAGTTCCAGCATACCCTATCCAACCTCCATGGTGAGAGCCTCGCTCCTTCACTAGGTGCTGGCAAGGTTCAACTGGAGTTGGTGGCAAAGCAGCAATGACAAAGTCTTGTTTGCAAAAAGAGAGGATGTGGTTGTAATTTCTGTTTCTTTCAATGTCCTTGTAGTGTTGTATCACTTTTAATGTAATAACCAACAGCTTCGGCGACCTTTTGGTCCCCTTCCCATATTAAAGAAAACTAGTGGGCCATGCTGCTAGGGAGTGTAACAAGGTGGCTCATGAACTTGCTACTGAGGCCAGACGATCGGGTGATCTAGAACTCATTGCTTCTGTCTCATTGAGAGTGCAGGAACTCGTACTCTCTGAATGTTTTACCTCCCTGAGTCTTTACTCTGGCCCTAAAAAACTAGTGTGCAATGAACAATGTCACCATCATCACCTATAACAGCTTAAATAGTCTGAGAATGATGACGAGTTTTGCCAAAATCGGAATTGTCATGTTGTTGTGGTGGTGCCCATCAGCGGTGGCTTGGCTGGCATGATTTTGGTGCTACTCTTCCGGGTGACGGAGCAGATTTCTGTCAGATCCCTCGATAGGGGTCCAAGCGTATTTGGAAGTCACGTATTGGAGGTCACATGAGGGGTTTATCCAGGTTCAGGCCTTCGGGGAGTAATAGACTATCCTGCTGGTTTCGGTTATTCATAATGGAGGGATACCTCGTGCGAGGGGTTATAATGGTGTATGATGTTGCTACCGAGAGTTCTCCTATCTGAGGATAGATGGATCAAGAGGAACCCTAGACCTCCCTTTATACAGATAGGAGAGGCCTAGGGTTTACATCCTGGATGCGATCTGGGGGCACCGACGTCCTCTAGTCTTGAGCGTCAAGAAGGTCGTCTGGCCCCCTAGGGTTAGTGCCAGGCCGTGGGCTGTTGGGCCCCCTTGTAGTTGATGAGGTTGGGCTCCTTGGCGTTAGCCATCCCTACTACAGGATCCCGTCAGTAGTCCCTGAGATTGGCGGAGGTCGCAGTGAGTGTCACAAGACCTATGGTGGGCTCCTTGTCACGTCATCTTCCTAGAGCCCGGCTACGAGGTTGTTGTCTTGATGGCTTGAAGAAGGTCGGATGCCTGCTTCTTGGGGACACCGCTTAGTCAACGCTGCCACGGCCGTTAGGCCTCCTCTCCCTAACTTAGGTTTGATAGGTGGAGAGGGCCACCATTCTTTATCTGAACCGTTGCATCAGTGGTGGAGAACGGGCTGAAGCACATCTTGATGTGGTAAGTTGGCCTTGATTCTCGCACATGCAAGACGTGAATGGGAACCGCCCATGGTTCTTGGGATATGTGGCGCATAGGGACGACTTGATTCCCAGCTCTTCCGTGGAGGATCATAAGAGCGGTGTGGCGGCAAGGCGTCATTTCCACTCCACCCGCTTCCTCGTGCCTCTGCTTCCCTGCACTTCTACTTCCTTGCATCTTCGCTCTGCTGCCATAGCGACGTTCATCATCTTCGAGGCCGCCATTTCTTCCCCCATGAGACGAGAGATGAGTCGTCTGGGGTCCTCGACCGGGGCCGGCAGCGTTCGGGCGACCAAGGAAGCGGAGAAAAGGCGGAAGGCGGAAGACTCTAGCGCTGCCGCCGAATCGCAACCCAGCACCGAGGTCTTCAGCAGTCTGTGGGCCTGTTCCGTGATTTTGGACTGAGACATCCAGAAGCTGAGGGCGGAGGGGTCATTCTCGTTCGACCTCCGGTATCGCATCCCCCTCTCCACTGAGGAATTCCCGGCGCCGTCGGACGACGCGCGCATCCTCCACCTCGACTTCTTTGGACGAGGCCTCGGCTTCCCCCTACGCTCCTTCGTGTGGGGGCTCCTCTTCTTTCTTGGCATTCAGCTTCATCACCTTAACCCCACCAGTATTCTCCACATCGCGAACTTCATTACGTTCTATGAGTGCTTTCTTGGGGTTGCCCCCCACTTCGGCCTCTTCCAGCGCTTCTTCTGCATGAAGGGCCACATGAGCGGCAGCTCCGTTCGTGATATTGGTGGGGTCAGCATTTAGCTGCATCCTCATTCATCCTTCTTCCCCATGAACCTTCCCAGGTCGATGGGGGTCTGGCAGAATAACTTTATCCGTTCGGCCTTGAGGCCGACCTGCTAGCCTTCTTCGGGGGATCTCCGTTGCGGCTGAAATCTTGGGAATCATCGACCTGCGTCTCCAAGAGCACGAGGCTACTTCTGGAGGTGACCGCGTCCCTAGAGGACTGATAACCCATAAGTATAGGGGATCGCAACAGTTTTCGAGGGTAGAGTATTCAACCCAAATTTATTGATTCGACACTAGGGGAGCCAAAGAATATTCTCAACTATTAGCAGCTGAGTTGTCAATTCAACCACACCTGGAAACTTAATATCTGCAGCAAGTATTTAGTAGCAAAGTAATATGATAGTAGTGGTAACGGTGGCAAAAGTAACGGTAGCAGTTTTATAGTGATTGTAACAGTAGCAACAGAAAAGTAAATAAGCGAAGCACAATATATGAAAAGCTCGTAGGCAATGGATCAGTGATGGATAATTATGTCGGATGCGATCAATCATGCAACAGTTATAACATAGGGTGACACAGAACTAGCTCCAGTTCATCAATGTAATGTAGGCATGTATTCCGAATATAGTCATACGTACTTATGGAAAAGAACTTGCATGACATCTTTTGTCCTACCCTCCCGTGGCAGCGGGGTCCTATTGGAAACTAAGGGATATTAAGGTCTCCTTTTAATAGAGTACCGGACCAAAGCATTAACACATAGTGAATACATGAACTCCTCAAACTACGGTCATCACCGGTAAGTACCCCGATTATTGTCACTTCGGGGTTAACGGATCATAACACATAATAGGTGACTATAGACTTGCAAGATAGGATCAAGAACTCACATATATTCATGAAAACATAATAGGTCCAGATCTGAAATCATGGCACTCGGGTCCTAGTGACAAGCATTAAGCATAGCAAAGTCATAGCAACATCAATCTCATAACATAGTGGATACTAGGGATCAAACCCTAACAAAACTAACTCGATTACATGATAAACCTTATCCAACCCATCACCGTCCAGCAAGCCTACGATGGAATTACTCACGCACGACGGTGAGCATCATGAAATTGGTGATGGAGGAAGGTTGATGATGACGATGGTGACGGGTTCCCCTCTCCGAAGCCCCGAACGGACTCCAGATCAGCCCTCCCGAGAGAGTTTAGGGCTTGGCGGCGGCTTCGTATCGTAAAACATGATGAATCCTTCTCTCCGATTTGTTTCTCCCTGAACGTGAATATATGGAGTCAGGATGGACGTCGGTGGAGCATCAGGGGGCCCACGAGGCAGGGGGCGCGCCCAGGGGGTAGGCGCGCCCCCATCCTCGTGGATAGGGTGTGGGCCCCCTGACGTTGATTCTTTTGCCAGTATTTTTTATATATTCCAAAAATAATCTCTGTTGATTTTCAGGTCATTCCCAGAACTTTTATTTCTACACAAAAATAATACCATGACAATTCTGCTGAAAACAACGTCAGTCCGGGTTAGTTCCATTCAAATCATGCAAGTTAGAGTCCAAAACAAGGGCAAAAGTGTTTGGAAAAGTAGATACGTTGGAGACGTATCAACTCCCCCAAGCTTAAACCTTTGCTTGTCCTCAAGCAATTCAATTGATAAACTGAAAGTGATAAAGAAAAACTTTTACAAACTCTGTTTGCTCTTGTTGTTGCAAATATGTAAAGCCAGCATTCTAGTTTTCAGCAAAGATTATGAACTAACCATATTCATATAACATTTAAGTCTCATGTTTACTCATATCAATGACATAACCAACTAGCGAGCAATAATAGTAAATCTCGGATGATAACACTTTCTCAAAACAATCATGATATGATATAACAAAGTGGTATCTCGCTAGCCTTTTCTGAGACCGCAAAACATAAATGCAGAGCACCTTTAAAGATCAAGGACTGATTAGACATTATAATTCATGGTAAGAGAGATCCAGTCATACTCATACTCAATATAAATTAATAGTAATGAATGCAAATGACAGCGGTGCTCTCCAACTGGTGCTTTTTAATAAGAGGATGATGACTCAGCATAAAAGTAAATAGATAGGCCCTTCGCAGAGGGAAGCAAGGATTTGTAGAGGTGCCAGAGCTCGGTTTTGAAATAGAGATGAATAATATTTTGAGCGGTATACTTTCATTGTCAACATAACAACCGAGAGATCTTGATATCTTCCATGCTACACACATTACAGGCGGTTCCCAAGCAGAATGGTAAAGTTTATACTCCCCCACCATCAACAAGCATCAATCCATGGCTTGCCCGAAACAACGGGTGCCTCCAACTAACAACAATTCTGGGGGAGTTTTGTTTCCAATTATTTTGATTTGATTTGAGCATGGGACTGGGCATCCCGGTGACCAGCCATTTTCTCGTGAGTGAGGAGCGGAGTCCACTCCTCTTGAGAATAACCCGCCTATCATGGAAGATACAGACAACCCTAGTTGATACATGAGCTATTCGAGCATACAAAACAGAATGTTTATTTGAAGGTTTAGAGTTTGGCACATACAAATTTACTTGGAACGGCAGGTAGATACCATAAATAGGTAGGTATGGTGGACTCATATGGAACAACTTTGGGGTTTATGGAATTGGATGCACAAGCAGTATTCCCGCTTAGTACAAGTGAAGGCTAGAAAGAGACTGTGAAGCGACCAGCTAGAGAGCGACAACAGTCATGAACATGCATTAAGATTAATCAACACTTAACGCAAGCATGAGTAGGATATAATTCACCATGGACATAAATATCATAGAGACTATGTTGATTTTGTTTCCACTACATGCAGGAACATGTGCCAAGTCAAGCCACTCGAATCGTTCAAAGGAGGATACCACCCTATCATACCACATCACAACCATTTTAATATCATGTTGGCACGCAAGGTAAACCATTATAAACTCATAGCTAATTAAGCATGGCATAAGCAACTATAATCTCTAATTGTCATTGCAAATGTGTTTCATTCATAATAGGCTGAATCAGGAACGATGAACTAATCATATTTACAAAAACAAGAGAGGTCGAGTTCATACCAGCTTCTCTCATCTCAATCAGTTTGTCATATATCGTCATTATTGCCTTTCACTTGCACAACCGAATAGTGTGGATAATAATAATAGTGCACGTGCATTGGACTAAGATGGAATCTGCAAGCATTCAATTCAAGAGAGAAGACAAGGTAATATGGGCTCTTTGTTAGATCAACAATAATGCATATGAGAGCCACTCAACATTTTCATCATGGTCTTCTCCTCTCGACCCCCAAAGAAAAGAAATAAAACTATTTACACGGGAAAGCTCCCAACAAGCAAAAGAAGAACGAGAAATCTTTTTGGGTTTTCTTTTAATTACTACTACTACAGGCATGGAAAGTAAACTAGCTAAAAGCTATGACTATTTTTTTGGTTTTTATTAAGGTTTTTCAAACACACAAGAATAAAGAAAATAAACTAGCATGGATGATACAATGAAAAAGTATGATCACCGACAACTGGCATGAATGTGTGAACATGAATGTAATGTTGTTGAGAAATACGTACTCCCCCAAGCTTAGGCTTTTGGCCTAAGTTGGTCTATGCCCATGGATGGCCTGGTGGATATCCGAAGTTGAAGTTGGGGTCGTACTGAGATGCATCAGCTACTGCCTGGAGGGCTGCAGCTTGGAGGCTGGCTGCCTCCGTCCTCCTCTCGTACTCGTTTGCCTCCTCCCTGATTATAACATATCCCCCTTTTGCATGAAAGTCAAAGAAAGTAGGAGCAAGGAGAGCGACATGATAGGTGCGTCGTCTGTCAAAGATTAGTCGGTACTGGAGGGACTGATCGTTCCTCTCAACAAACTGATGACGAACCATAGCATTATAATCTAAATAAGTAGGAGGCAACTCAATATCATCTCCACGTATGGGTATCTCAAGAAAATCAGCTAAACGGGTTGCATAAATTCCACCAAAGAAATCTCCATTAATACTATTATTATGCAACCTACGTGCAACAATGGCCCCCAAGTTATATTGTCTATCTCCTAATACAACACTCTTGAGTACACTAAGATCGGGAACGCACATGTGACATGCCTCGTCCTTACCATTAATGCATCTACCTACAAAAGAGAGCAAAATAATGTATGGCAGGAAAATGAATGCTCCCTATGGTAGCTTGTGTTATTTCTCTAGATTCCCCCACAGTGATACTGAAGGAAATATGCCCTAGAGGCAATAATAAAGTTATTATTTATTTCCTTATATCATGATAAATGTTTATTATTCATGCTAGAATTGTATTAACCGGAAACATAATACATGTGTGAATACATAGACAAACAGAGTGTCACTAGTATGCCTCTACTTGACTAGCTCGTTAATCAAAGATGGTTATGTTTCCTAACCATAGACAAAGAGTTGTTATTTGATTAACGAGGTCACATCATTAGTTGAATGATCTGATTGACATGACCCATTCCATTAGCTTAGCACCCGATCGTTTAGTATGTTGCTATTGCTTTCTTCATGACTTATCCATGTTCCTATGACTATGAGATTATGCAACTCCCGTTTGCCGGAGGAACACTTTGGGTGCTACCAAACGTCACAACGTAACTGGGTGATTATAAAGGAGCATTACAGGTGTCTCCAAAGGGAGATGTTGGGTTGGCGTATTTCGAGATTAGGATTTGTCACTCCGATTGTCGGAGAGGTATCTCTGGGCCCTCTCGGTAATGCACATCACATAAGCCTTGCAAGCATTGCAACTAAGATGTTAGTTGTGAGATGATGTATTACGGAACGAGTAAAGAGACTTGCCGGTAATGAGATTGAACTAGGTATTGGATACCGACGATCGAATCTCGGGCAAGTAACATACCGATGACAAAGGGAACAACGTATGTTGTTATGCGGTCTGACCGATAAAGATCTTCGTAGAATATGTAGGAACCAATATGGGCATCCAGGTCCCGCTATTGGTTATTGACCGGAGACGTGTCTCGATCATGTCTACATTGTTCTCGAACCGTAGGGTCCGCACGCTTAAGGTTTCGATGACAGTTATATTATGAGTTTATGAGTTTTGATGTACCGAAGGAGTTCGGAGTCCCGGATGAGATCGGGGACATGACGAGGAGTCTCGAAATGGTCGAGATGTAAAGATCGATATATTGGACGACTATATTCGGACTTCGGAAAGGTTCCGAGTGATTCGGGTATTTTTCGGAGTACCGGAGAGTTACGGGAATTCGCTGGGAGAAGTAATGGGCCTTGATGGGCTTTAGTGGGAAGAGGAAAAAGGCTGCTGCGCCCCCCTCCCCTCTAGTCCGAATTGGACTAGGGAAAAGGGGGCCGGCCACCTTTCCTACTCCTCCACTTCCTTCTCCCTTCCTCCCCTCTTGATGGACTCCTACTAGGACTTGGAATCCTAGTAGGACTCCCATCCTGGCCGCACCAAGGGCCTTGGCCGGCCTCCTCCTCCTCCATCCTTTATATACCGAGGCAAGGGGCACCCCATAGACACACAAGTTGATCCTCGTGATCGTTCCTTAGCCGTGTGCGGTGCCCCCTTCCACCATATTCCACCTCAGTCATATCATAGCAGTGCTTAGGCGAAGCCCTGCGACGGTAGAACATCAAGATCGTCACCACGCCGTCGTGCTGACGGAACTCCTCCCCGAAGCTTTGCTGGATCGGAGCCCGGGGATCGTCATCGAGCTGTACGTGTGCTAAGAACTCGGAGGTGCCGGAGTAACGGTGCTTGGATCGGTCGGATCGGGAAGAAGACGTACGACTACTTCCTCTACGTTGTGTCAACGCTTCCATTGCGATCTACAAGGGTACGTAGATCATACTCTCCCCTCGTTGCTATGCATCACATGATCTTGCGTGTGCGTAGGAAATTTTTTGAAATTACTACGAAACCCAACAGTGGCATCCGAGCCTAGGTTATTTATGTTGATGTTATATGCACGAGTAGAACACAAGTGAGTTGTGGACGATACAAGTCATACTGCCTACCAGCATGTCATACTTTGGTTTGGCGGTATTGTTGGACGAGACGACCCAGACCAACCTTACGCGTACGCTTACGCGAGACCGGTTCCCTCGACGTGCTTTGCACATAGATGGCTTGCGGGCGACTGTCTCTCCAACTTTAGTTGAACCAAGTATGGCTACGCCCGGTCCTTGCGAAGGTTAAAACGGAGTCTATTTGACAAACTATCGTTGTGGTTTTGATGCGTAGGTGAGATTGGTTCTTGCTTAAAGCCCGTAGCAGCCACGTAAAACTTGCAACAACAAAGTAGAGGACGTCTAACTTGTTTTTGCAGGGCATGTTGTGATGTGATATGGTCAAAACGTGATGAGATATAAGTTGTTGTATGAGATGATCATGTTTTGTTGAATTTATCGGCAACTGGCAAAAGCCTTATGGTTGTCTCTATATTGCATAAGATGCAAGCACCAAATAATTGCTTTACTTTATCGCTATGCGATAGCAATAGTTGCAAGAGCAATAGTTGGCGAGACGACCGTGTGACGACACATTGATATAGATCAAGATGATGGAGATCATGGTGTCATGCCGGTGACGATAGAGATCATGACAATACTTTGGAGATGGAGATAAAAGGCGCAAGATGATGATGGCCATATCTTGTCACATATTTTGATTGCATATGATGTTTATCTTTTATACATCTTATTTTGCTTAGTTTGACGGTAGCATTATAAGATGATCTCTCACTAAATTATCAAGAAGTGTTCTCCCTGAGTATGCACCGTTGCGAAAGTTCTTCGTGCTGAGACACCACGTGATGATCGGGTGTGATAGGCTCTACGTTCAAATACAACGGGTGCAAAACAGTTGCGCACGCGGAATACTCAGGTTATACTTGACGAGCCAAGCATATACAGATATGGCCTCGAAACACGGAGACCGAAAGGTCGAGCGTGAATCATATAGTAGATATGATCAACATAATGATGTTCACCAATGAAATTACTCCATCTCACGTGATGATCGGACATGGTTTAGTTGATTTGGATCACGTGATCACTTAGAGGATTAGAGGGATGTCTATCTAAGTGGGAGTTCTTAAGTAATATGATTAACTGAACTTTAATTTATCATGAACTTAGTCCTGGTAGTATTGGCATATCTATGTTGTAGACCAATAGCTCGCGTTGTTGCTTTCATATGTTTATTTTGATATGTTCCTAGAGAAAATTGTGTTGAAAGATGTTAGTAGCAATGATGCGGATTGGATCCGTGATCTGAGGTTTATCCTCATTGCTGCACAGAAGAATTATGTCCTTGATGCACCGCTAGGTGACGGACCTATTGCAGGAGCAGATACAGACGTTATGAACGTTTGGTTAGCTCAATATGATGACTACTTGATAGTTTAAGTGCACCATGCTTAACGGCTTAGAATCGGGACTTCAAAGATGTTTTGAACGTCATGGACCATATGAGATGTTCCAGGAGTTGAAGTTAATATTTCAAGCAAATACCCGAGTTGAGAGATATGAAATCTCCAACAAGTTCTATAGCTAAAAGATGGAGGAGAATCGCTCAACTAGTGAGCATGTGCTCAAATTGTCTGGGTACTACAATCGCTTGAATCAAGTGGGAGTTAATCTTCCAGATAAGATAGTGATTGACAGAATTCTCTAGTCACCATCACCAAGTTAGTAGAACTTCGTGATGAACTATAATATGCAAGGGATAACGGAAACAACTCCCAAGCTCTTCGTGATGCTGAAATCAACGAAGGTAGAAATCAAGAAAAATATCTAGTGTTGATGGTTGACAAGATCACTAGTTTCAAGAAAAGGGCAGAGGGAAGAAGGGGAACTTCAAGAAGAACAGCAAGCAAGTTGCTGCTCAAGTGAAGAAGCCCAAGTCTGGTCCTAAGCCTGAGACTAAGTGCTTCTACTGCAAAGGGACTGGTCACTAGAAGCGGATCTACCCCAAGTGATTGGCGGATAAGAAGGATGGCAAAGTGAACATAAGTATATTTGATATACATGTTATTGATGTGTACTTTACTACTGTTTATAGAAAACCCTTAATATTTGATACTAGTTCAGTTGCTAAGATTAGTAACTCGAAACGGGAGTTGCAAAATAAACAGAGACTAGTTAAGGGTGAAGTGACGATGTGTGTTGGAAGTGGTTCCAAGATTGATATGATCATCATCGCACACTCCCTATAATTTCAGGATTAGTGTTGAACCTAAATAAGTGTTATTTGGTGTTTGCGTTGAGCATGAATATGATTTGATCATGTTTATTGTAATACGGTTATTCATTTAAGTAAGAGAATAAATTGTTGTTCTGTTTACATGAATAAAACCTTATATGGTTACACACCCAATGAAAATAGTTCGTTGGATCTCGATCGTAGTGATACACATAATCATAATATTGAAACCAAAAGATGCAAAGTTAATAATGATAGTGCAACTTATTTGTAGCACTGCCGTTTAGGTCATATTGGTGTAAAGCGCATGAAGAAACTCCATGCTGATGGGCTTTTGGAATCACTTGATTATGAATCAGTTGATGCTTGCGAACCATGCCTCATGGGCAAGATGACTAAGACTCTGTTCTTCGGAACAATGGAGCGAGCAACAGATTTGTTGGAAATCATACATACTGATGTATGTGGTCCGATGAATATTGAGGCTCGCGACAGATATCATTATTTTCTGATCTTCACAAATGATTTGAGCAGATATGAGTATATCTACTTGATGAAACATAAGTCTGAAACATTTGAAAAGTTCAAAGAATTTCAGAGTGAAGTGAAAAATCATCGTAACAAGAAAATAAAATTTCTACGATCTGATCGTAGAGAAGAGTATTTGAGTTACGAGTTTGGCCTTCAGTTAAAAACAATGTGAAATAGTTTTCACTACTCACGCCACCTGGAACACCACAATGTAATGGTGTGTCCGAACATCATAACCGTACTTTATTAGATATGGTGCGATCTATGATGTCTCTTACCGATCTACCACTATCGTTTTGGGGTTATGCATTAGAGACAGCTGCATTCACGTTAAATAGGGCACCATCAAAATCCGTTGAGACGACGCCTTATGAACTGTGGTTTGACAAGAAACCAAAGTTGTCGTTTCTTAAAGTTTGGGGTTGTGATACTTATATGAAAAAGTTTCATCCTAATAAGCTCAAACCCAAATCGGAGAAATATGTCTTCATAGGATACCCAAAGGAGACTGTTGGGTACACCTTCTATCACAAATCCGAAGGCAAGACTTTTGTTGCTAAATTCGGAGTTTTTCTAGAGAAGGAGTTTCTCTCGAAAGAAGTGAGTGGGAGGAAAGTAGAACTTGATGAGCTAACTGTACCTCCTCCCTTATTGGAAAGTAGTACATCACATAAACCAGTTTTTGTGACACCTACACCAATTAGTGAGGAAGCTAATGATGATGATCATGAAACTTCAGATCAAGTTACTACCGAATCTCGTAGGTAAACCAGAGTGAAATCCGCACTAGAGTGGTACGGTAATCCTGTTCTGGAAGTCATGTTACTAGACCATGACGAACTTGCGAACTATGAGGAAGCGATGGTGATCCCAGATTCCGCAAAATGGCTTGAGGCCATGAAATCTGAGATGAGATCCATGTATGAGAACAAAGTATGGACTTTGATTGACTAGCCCAATGATCGGCGAGTCATTGAGATTAAATGGATCTTCAAGAGGAAGACGGACGTTGATAGTAGTGTTACTATCTACAAAGCTAGAATTGTCGCAAAAGGTTTTTCGACAAGTTCAAGGTGTTGATTACGATGAGAGTTTCTCTCTCGTGTCTATGCTTAAGTCTGTCCGAATCATGTTAGCTAATTGCCGCATTTTATGAAATCTGGCAAATGGATAAACAAAACCGCATTCCTGAATGGATTTCTGGAAGAAGAGTTGTATATGATACAACCAGAAGGTTTTGTCGATCCAAAGGGAGCTAACAAAGTGTGCAAGCTCTAGCGATCCATTTATGGACTGGTGCAAGCCTCTCGGAGTTGGAATAAACGCTTTGATAGTATGATCAAAGCATGTAGTTTTATACAGACTTGCGGTGAAGCCTGTATTTACAAGAAAGTGAGTGGGAGCACTGCAGCATTTCTGATAAGTATATATGACATATTGTTGATCGGAAATAATGTAGAATTATTCTGTAAAGCATAAAGGAGTGTTTGAAAGGAGTTTTTCAAAGAAAGACTTCGGTGAAGCTGCTTACATATTGAGCTTCAAGATCTATAGAAATAGATCAAGACGCTTGATAAGTTTTTCAATGAGTACATACCTTGACAAAATTTTGAAGTAGTTCAAAATGGAACAGTCAAAGAAAAGTTTCTTGCCTGTGTTACAAGGTGTGAAGTTGAGTAAGACTCAAAGCCCGACCACGGCAGAAGATAGAAAGAGAATGAAAGTCATTCCCTATGCCTCAGTCATAGGTTCTATAAAGTATGCCATGCTGTGTACCAGATCTATTGTATACCCTACACTAATTGGCATGGGAGTACAATGGTGATCTAGGAGTAGATCACTGGACAGCGGTCAAAATTATCCTCAGTGGAATAAGGATATGTTTCTCGATTATGGAGGTGACAAAAAGGTTCGCCGTAAAGGGTTACGTCGATGCAAGTTTTGACACTGATCTGGATGACTCTAAGTCTCGATCTAGATACATATTAAAAGTGGGAGCAATTATCTAGAGTAGCTCCATGCAGAGCATTGTAGACATAGAAAATTGCAAAATACATAACAGATCTGAATGTAAAAGACCGTTGACTAAGATTCTCTCACAAGCAAAACATGATCACACCTTAGTACTCTTTGGGTGTTAATCACATAGCGATGTGAACTAGATTACCGAATCTAGTAAACCCTTTGGGTGTTGGTCACATGGCGATGTGAACTATGGGTGTTAATCACATGATGATGTGAACTATCGATGTTAATCACATGGTGATGTGATCTAGATTATTGACTCTAGTGCAAGTGGGAGACTGAAGGAAATATGCCCTAGAGGCAATAATAAAGTTATTATTTATTTCCTTATATCATGATAAATGTTTATTATTCATGCTAGAATTGTATTAACCGGAAACATAATACATGTGTGAATACATAGACAAACAGAGTGTCACTAGTATGCCTCTACTTGACTAGCTCGTTAATCAAAGATGGTTATGTTTCCTAACCATAGACAAAGAGTTGTTATTTGATTAACGAGGTCACATCATTAGTTGAATGATCTGATTGACATGACCCATTCCATTAGCTTAGCACCCGATCGTTTAGTATGTTGCTATTGCTTTCTTCATGACTTATCCATGTTCCTATGACTATGAGATTATGCAACTCCCGTTTGCCGGAGGAACACTTTGGGTGCTACCAAACGTCACAACGTAACTGGGTGATTATAAAGGAGCATTACAGGTGTCTCCAAAGGGAGATGTTGGGTTGGCGTATTTCGAGATTAGGATTTGTCACTCCGATTGTCGGAGAGGTATCTCTGGGCCCTCTCGGTAATGCACATCACATAAGCCTTGCAAGCATTGCAACTAAGATGTTAGTTGTGAGATGATGTATTACGGAACGAGTAAAGAGACTTGCCGGTAATGAGATTGAACTAGGTATTGGATACCGACGATCGAATCTCGGGCAAGTAACATACCGATGACAAAGGGAACAACGTATGTTGTTATGCGGTCTGACCGATAAAGATCTTCGTAGAATATGTAGGAACCAATATGGGCATCCAGGTCCCGCTATTGGTTATTGACCGGAGACGTGTCTCGATCATGTCTACATTGTTCTCGAACCGTAGGGTCCGCACGCTTAAGGTTTCGATGACAGTTATATTATGAGTTTATGAGTTTTGATGTACCGAAGGAGTTCGGAGTCCCGGATGAGATCGGGGACATGACGAGGAGTCTCGAAATGGTCGAGATGTAAAGATCGATATATTGGACGACTATATTCGGACTTCGGAAAGGTTCCGAGTGATTCGGGTATTTTTCGGAGTACCGGAGAGTTACGGGAATTCGCTGGGAGAAGTAATGGGCCTTGATGGGCTTTAGTGGGAAGAGGAAAAAGGCTGCTGCGCCCCCCTCCCCTCTAGTCCGAATTGGACTAGGGAAAAGGGGGCCGGCCACCTTTCCTAGTCCTCCACTTCCTTCTCCCTTCCTCCCCTCTTGATGGACTCCTACTAGGACTTGGAATCCTAGTAGGACTCCCATCCTGGCCGCACCAAGGGCCTTGGCCGGCCTCCTCCTCCTCCATCCTTTATATACTGAGGCAAGGGGCACCCCATAGACACACAAGTTGATCCTCGTGATCGTTCCTTAGCCGTGTGCGGTGCCCCCTTCCACCATATTCCACCTCGGTCATATCATAGCAGTGCTTAGGCGAAGCCCTGCGACGGTAGAACATCAAGATCGTCACCACGCCGTCGTGCTGACGGAACTCCTCCCCGAAGCTTTGCTGGATCGGAGCCCGGGGATCGTCATCGAGCTGTACTTGTGCTAAGAACTCGGAGGTGCCGGAGTAACGGTGCTTGGATCGGTCGGATCGGGAAGAAGACGTACGACTACTTCCTCTACGTTGTGTCAACGCTTCCATTGCGATCTACAAGGGTACGTAGATCATACTCTCCCCTCGTTGCTATGCATCACATGATCTTGCGTGTGCGTAGGAAATTTTTTGAAATTACTACGAAACCCAACAGATACTAGCAAGAAAATCTTTATATTCAGATTTGTGAGGTTCACTAACATTACCCCACTGTAGGAGTTTACAAGCAGTATTAAAATCTTCTAAGTCCATGGTATAGGATTTATCATAAAGATCAAATAGGACATTGTGAGAATTGCGCGAGGATGTAAACTTAACCTTCTTGCAAATGAATCAGTTAAATGGAGGTACTGCCGACACTTATCTGACTCGAAGCTCTCAATATCAGCGTTACGCACATATGCTTCAAATTCCTCCTTAATTCCTGCCTGGACCATGAAACTTTCTGACGGCCATTCATAAGGCCATACTTGAGCTTCTCTTGGTAGTTCATGGTCCGGCTCACGTATCGCGAGCCTTGGTCCTTGCTTCCTTGAGGAACCACCTTGTTACATTTTCCTAAACATATTTCTTCCTCTGAAAAATTTCTGAAAATTTTTAGTAACTCAAAATAAAAGTGAACCAAACTCAACAAGATTGATAGCAACTACTCCTACAAGTGCCTAGAGGCCATATCATGCATTAAAACTACTTTTGACCACATAAATTTGACATGCAAGCTCAAGAACAGGGTCACCTAAGCAGCAAAAATTTGCAATAAATAAAGCACTAGAACAAAAACTAATTGGACCATTGGAGGGGTCACATACTGAAGAACAATCCCCCAAAGCAGTTTTGTGAATGGAGCTTTGAGCAAGGAGATCGAAAATGGCAGCAAGATGAGCTAGAACTCGGGTTTGAGCTGGTGGATGATTTTTTCTGGAGCAAGACGAAGTGTGTGGGTGCAAGGATAAGTGGAGGGGACCCACATGGGGCCCACGAGGTAGGGGGCGCGCCTAGGGGGTAGGGTGCGCCCTCCACCCTCGTGGGCACGTGGTGGGTCCCCCTGGTGTGTTCTTAGTGCCAAATATTCTCAAATATTCTAGGAAAAATCATATTAAATTTTCAGGGTATTTGGAGAACTTTTATTTTGGGTATTTTTTATTGCATGGATAATTCAGAAAACAAACAGAAAATAGTATTTTTGCTTTATTTAATATAAATAACAAAAAGTAAAAAGAGGGTACAGAGAGTTGTGTTTTCTAAATCCATCCATCTCATGCTCATCAAAAGGAATCCACTAATAAGGTTGATCAAGTCTTGTTAACAAACTCTTTTCGAATAACATGAAACTGGAGAATTTTCGAATAACACTAGGTTACCTCAACGGGGATATGCATGTCCCCAACAATAAGAATATCATATTTCTTCTTGACAGTAGGAAGAGGAAATTCAAAACCTCCAATAGTAATAGTTGGAATTTTTCCAATAGAATTGATACTGTGGACTTGAGGTTGTTTTCTTGGAAAGTGTACCGTATGCTCATTACCATTAACATGAGAAGTGGCATTGCCTTTGTTGCAATCAATAACAGCCCCTGCAGTATTCAAAAAGGGTCTACCAAGAATAATAGACATACTATCGTCCTCAGGAATATCAAGAATAACAAAGTCCGTTAGAATAGTAACGTTTGCAACCACAACAGGCACATCCTCACAAATACCGACATGTATAGCAGTTGATTTATCAGCCATTTGCAAAGATATTTCAGTAGGTGTCAACTTATTCAAATCAAGTCTACGATATAAAGAGAGAGGCATAACACTAACACCGGCTCCGAGATAACATAAAGCAGTTTTAACATAGTTTCTCTTAATGGAGCATGGTATAGTTGGTACTCCTGGATCTCCAAGTTTCTTTGGTATTCCACCCTTAAAAGTGTAATTAGCAAGCATGGTGGAAATTTCAGCTTCCGGTATCTTTCTCTTATTTGTAACAATATCTTTCATATATTTAGCATAAGGATTCGTTTTAAGCATATCAGTCAAACGCATATGCAAAAAGATAGGTCTAATCATTTCAGCAAAGCGCTCAAAATCCTCATCATCCTTTTTCTTGGATGGTTTAGAAGGAAAAGGCATGGGTTTTTGAACCCATGGTTCTCTTTCCTTACCGTGCTTTCTAGCAACAAAGTCTCTCTTATCATAACGTTGATTCTTTGATTGTGGGTTATCAAGATCAACATCAGGTTCAATCTCTACATCATTATCATTGCTAGGCCGAGCATCAACATGAACATCATCATTAACATTATCACTAGTTTCATGTTCATTACCACATTGTGTTTCAGCATCAAAAATAGAAATATCATTGGGATTCTCAGTGTGTCAATAACAGGTTCACTAGAAGCATGCAAAGTCCTATCATTTTTATTTTTCTTCTTCTTAGAAGAACTAGGTGCATCAGCATTAGTTCTCTGAGAATCTTGCTCAATTCTCTTAGGGTGGCCCTCAGGATACAAAGGTTCCTGAGTCATTTTACCACCTCTAGTCATAACTCTAACAACATTATCATTTTTCTTATTATTTAATTCACTGAGCAAATCATTCTGAGCCTTAAGTACTTGTTCTACTTGAGTGGTAACCATAGAAGCATGTCTACTAATAAGTTTAAGTTCACCTTTAACACTAGCCATATAATCACTCAAGTGTTCAAGCCAATCAGCATTGCGTTTCAATTGTCTACCAACATAAGCATTGAAGTTTTCTTGTTTAACAATAAAATTATCAAACTCATCTAAGCATTGGCTAGCAGACTTATAACGAGGAATATCACCTTCATCAAATCTATAGAGAGAATTTACTTTTACTACCTGTGTCGGGTTATCAAGACCATGTATTTCTTCAATATGTGGTAAATTCTTAACATCTTCGGCTTTAATACCTTTTTCTTTCATAGATTTCTTTGCCTCTTGCATATCTTCAGGATTGAGAAATGGAATACCCCTTTTCTTCGGAGTTGGCTTAGGAGTTGGTTCAGTAAATGTCCAATCATTTTCATTACTCAACATATTATTCAATAGCAATTCAGCTTGATCAACAGTTCTTTCCCTGAAAACACAATCAACACAACTATCCAGGTGGTCTCTGGAAGCATTGGTTAGTCCATTATAAAAGATATCAACTATTTCATTTTTCTTGAGAGGATGATCAGGCAAAGAATTAAGTAATTGGAGAAGCCTCCCCCAAGCTTGTGGGAGACTCTCTTCTTCAATTTGCACAAAATTATATATTTCCCTTAAAGCAGCTTGTTTCTTATGAGCGGGGAAATATTTAGCAGAGAAGTAATAAATCATATCCTAGGGACTACGCACACAACCAGGATCAAGAGAATTAAACCATGTTTTAGCATCACCCTTTAATGAGAACGGAAACAACTTAAGGATAAAGTAATAGCGAGTTTTCTCATCATGAGTTTACAGGGTGGCTATATCATTTAATTTAGTAAGATGTGCCACAACAGTTTTAGATTCATAGGCATAAAAAGGATCAGATTCAACCAAAGTAATTAACTCAGGATCGACAGAGAAATCATAATCCTTATTAGTAATAAAGATAGGTGAAGTAGCAAAAGCAGGGTCATATTTCATTCTAGCATTCAAAGTCTTTTCTTTAAGCTTAGCTAATAATTTCTGAAGATCAGATCTATCATTGCAAGCTAAGAAGTCTCTAGCAGTCTCTTCAGCCATAACATAACCCTCAGGCACAACAGGCAATTCATATCTAGGGGGAGAATCTTCATCATCACTTTCATCAATATTATCAGTTTCCATAATTTCATTCTCTCTAGCCCTAGCAAGTTGTTCATCAAGAAATTCACCTAGTGGCACAGTATTATCAAGCATAGAAGTAGTTTCATCATAAGTATCATGCAAATCAAAAGTGGCATCATCAATAACATGTGACGTATCAGAATTAATAGCATGTGTAGGTGTCGCAAGTTTACTCAAAACAGATGGTGAATCAAGTGCAGAGCTAGATGACAGTTCCTTTCCTGCCCTTGTAGTTGAGGGAAAAATCTTGGTTCTTTGATCTTTCAAGTTCTTCATAGTGATCAGCAGATATAAATCCAAAGTGACTCAAAGAATAGAGCTATGCTCCCCGGCAACGGCACCCGAAAATAGTCTTGATAACCCACAAGTATAGGGATCGCAACAGTTTTCAAGGGTAGAGTATTCAACCCAAATTTATTGATTCGACACTAGGGGAGCCAAAGAATATTCTCAACTATTAGCAGCTGAGTTGTCAATTCAACCACACCTGGAAACTTAATATCTGCAGCAAAGTATTTAGTAACAAAGTAATATGATAGTAGTGGTAACAGTGGCAAAAGTAACGGTAGCAGTTTTGTAGTGATTGTAACAGTAGCAACGGAAAAGTAAATAAGCGAAGAACAATATTTGAAAAGCTTGTAGGCAATGGATCAGTGATGGATAATTATGTCGGATGCGATCAACCATGCAACAGTCATAACATAGGGTGACACAGAACTAGCTCCAGTTCATCAATGTAATGTAGGCATGTATTCCGAATATAGTCATACGTGCTTATGGAAAAGAACTTGCATGACCTCTTTTGTCCTACCCTCCCGTGGTAGCGAGGACCTATTGGAAACTAAGGGATATTAAGGCCTCCTTTTAATAGAGTACCGGACCAAAGCATTAACACATAGTGAATACATGAACTCCTCAAACTACGATCATCACCGGTAAGTATCCCGATTATTGTCACTTCGGGGTTAATGGATCATAACACATAATAGGTGACTATAGACTTGCAAGATAGGATCAAGAACTCACATATATTCATGAAAACACAATAGGTCCAGATCTGAAATCATGGCACTCGGGCCCTAGCGACAAGCATTAAGCATAGCAAAGTCATAACAACATCAATCTCAGAACATAGTGGATACTAGGGATCAAACCCTAACAAAACTAACTCGATTACATGATAAATCTCATCCAACCCATCACCACCCAACAAGCCTATGATGGAGTTACTCACGCACGGCGGTGAGCATCATGAAATTGGTGATGGAGGAAGGTTGATGGTGACGATGGCGACGGATTCCCCTCTCCGGAGCCCCAAACGGACTCCAAATCAGCCCTCCCGAGAGAGTTTAGGGCTTGGCGGCGGCTCCATATCGTAAAACGCGATGAATCCTTCTCTCTGATTTTTTTCTCCCCGAACGTGAATATATGGAGTCAGGATGGACGTCGGTGGAGCATCAGGGGGCCCATGAGGCAGGGGGGCGCGCCCCACCCTCGTGGACAGGGTGTGGGCCCCCCAACGTTGATTCTTTCGCCAGTATTTTTTATATATTCCAAAAATAATATCCGTTGATTTTCAGGTCATTCCGAGAACTTTTATTTCTGCACAAAAATAACACCATGGCAATTCTACTGAAAACAACGTCAGTCCGGGTTAGTTCCATTCAAATCATGCAAGTTAGAGTCCAAAATAAGGGCAAAAGTGTTTGGAAAAGTAGATACATTGGAGACGTATCAAGGACAACGGTTTTACCAACCTCTAGATCATGCAGACCTTGGTGGAGCGTCGAGTCTTCCCCCTGCACGCCCATGCCACATCGTTGAGAGATTATAGTGGGACAACCGATTGCACCCGGACTTCCCGCAGCGAGCTCTCAGAGAAGGAGATTCGTCGTCGCCTCGCTCGACTGACGGGGTTGGACACCAACAAGGTGTCCATGGTGGTTGCGGTTGAGCCCTTCAGCCGCGCGACACCACCCAAGGAGGTATGTTTCTTCGCCCTAGCTCTAGGTGAGAGTAGTAATAAAGAGGTCGGATTTTATCTCTGACCTCCATTCTTCAGTCCGTCTCAGCAATTTGCGGAGTTTGCCACTTTCTTTTTGGAGCCCCCTCTTCCTGCGCAAAACTCGTGTCGGATTTAGGGCTCCGCAGACCCTTGATAGATTCGAACTCTAGGGTGCATGTGAAGAACTCAACCTCCTAAGTGTGCCTACCCGTCGATCTCACAGCCTAGCTCGGTGAACTGGAAAGAAATGGGACATAACAGTTTATCCAGGTTCGGGCCACCTTGCGGTGTAAAACCCTACTCCTGCTTTGTGGTGGATTGTCCTCGAGGTGGGCTAAGGATGAACTAGTACAGTGGGAGAACAACCTCAGGAGGTGTGTTCTTGTGCTGGTGAGGGAGAGGATGGTCTGAATGATCCGTCCAGCTGATCGATCCCCCTCTATGGTGGTGGCTAGGCTATATTTATAGTGGCCTCGGTCCTCTTCCCCCAAGACGAAGGTGGGAAGAGACCCCACAACGGCCAAATTTGAAGGAAGACATCTAGTACATCTTATCCTGACGAAAGATGGTCTTCGCCTACAAAGTCTCTGGTCGTGACGTCGTGGTGGGCTCGGCTATGACCTCCGTCCTGCCGTCCTGGCGGTCTTGGTCTTGTTGCATGGAAATGGAAACCTTTGGTTGGTTCCTCGGGACTCCGCGCCATCGCTTGCCTCTTTAGCCTGTTGTACTGCGCCTGCTGGCTCCCGCCTGGCCTCGGTCGTCATAGCTTGTGTCATCCAAACCTCATGAGATGAGGGCTTGCATAGAAATCTCCGCTCCTCAGGAGCCAGCCTAAGGAGGTCGCTCCTTCTGGAGGTCTTGGCGTCGTCCGCCTTGCGAGGCTTGGCCCCTCGTGAGGGTCTTGTCTTGTTGATGTTGAAGGTGGGCCGTACCAGGCCGTTGATGGAGCCACGCCGTGGGCCGCAGGTAGGCCAGTCTGTGTACCCCGGTTCCCAGAACGCCGACAGTAGCCCCCAGGCCCAAGGCACGCTCGGACTTGGCTTCGAGGCGAAGCCAAAGGGCAAGGGTGGAGTGCCATGGGCCCCAATCGCATGCATCCTCGGTCGTCACGTGGCGCTTGATGGGACATGGGCGTCTCCACTTCCCCATGCAGCCTCGGCAAACGTTCGACTTGATTAGAGCCTGCTGCATGCAGAAAGATCATCATTATTAGGGATCGTGGAGGCCGACGGTTGGCCTCCCTCCGGCTATAAATGGGGAGAGGGGCGGAGCTCCCCTGCCCATCTCCATCTTCTCGCTGCCCACTTCTTCTTCTCCTTCCTTGTCTCGCCGTCTTGCTAGTGCGTCCATGGCACCGATAAGGAGGTTCTCCGCGGCGGAAAATGGAAAAGCTCCTCGGCAGGAGCCAGGGTGTAACGCCCTCGATGCGGCTATATCTCCCACGTGTCGAAGCACGACTTAGAGGCATAACCGCATTGAAAGCAGTGTCGCAAGTGAGGTAATCTTCACACAACCCAAGTAATACAATAGGGGAAAAAGATACATAGTTGCCTTACAATCGCCACTTCACATAATTCATGAATAAAGCATTACATCATCCAAATACAATCAAGGTCCGACTACGGAACCAAAATAAAAGAAGAACCCCAAATGCGACAAAGGTCCCCGATCGACCCCAACTGGGCTCCACTACTGATCAACTAGAATGAAAACAACACAAAGGACAAGATCTTCATCGAGCTCCTCCTGAGCTCAGTTGCGTCATCTGCACGGACTCATCGGCACCTGCAAACTGGTTTTGGAAGTATCTGTGAGTCACGGGGACTCAGCAATCTCGCACCCTCGCGATCAAGACTATTTAAGCTTATGGGTAAGGTAAAAGTATGAGGTGGAGCTGCAGCAAGCGACTAGCATATATGGTGGCTAACATACGCAGAAGAGAGCGAGAAGAGAAGGCAAAGCACAGTCGATAAAAGTATGATCAAGAAGTGATCCTAAACCAACCTACGTCAAGCATAACTCCAACAACCATGTTCACTTCCCGGACTCTGCCGGAAAGAGACCATCACGGTTACACACGCTGTTGATTCATTTTAATTAAGGTCAAGTTCAGGTTTTCTACAACCGGACGTTAACAAATTCCCATCTGCCCATAACCGCGGGCACGGCTTTCGAAAGTTCAAATCCCTGCAAGGTGTTCCAACTTAGCCCATCACAAGCTCTCACGGTCAATGAAGGAATAAACCTCCTCCCGAGACATTCCAATCAGACTCGGTATCCCGGTACAACAAGACATTTCGACAGGGTAAAACTAAACCAGCAACACCGCCCGATGCGCCGACATCCTGATGGGAGCTGCACATATCTCGTTCTCAGGGCAACACCGGATAGGTCAAGCTACGAGTAAAACCAGCCCTCAAGTTTCCCCGAGGTGGCCCCGCAGGCTGCCCATTTTGGACCAACACTTAGACAAGCACTGGCCCGGGGGGGTTAAAATAAGATGACCCTTGAGTCTGCAGAACCCAAGGGAAGGTGGTAGGTTGTTAGTGCAAATGGTAAAACCAAGGTTGGGCATTGCTGGAGGAGTTTTATTCAAGGCGAACTGTCAAGGGTTTCCCATTATCACCCAACCGCGTAAGGAACGCAAAATCCGGGAACATAACACCGATATGACGGAAACTAGGGTGGCAAGAGTGGAACAAAACACCAGGCATAAGGCCGAGCCTTCCACCCTTTACCAAGTATATAGATGCATTAATTAAATAAGAGATATTGTGATATCCCAACAAGTAAACATGTTCCAACAAGGAACAACAACTCCATGTTCCAACAAGGAACAAACTTCAATCTTCACCTGCAACTAACAACGCTATAAGAGGGGCTGAGCAAAGCGGTAACATAGCCAATCAACGGTTTGCTAGGACAAGGTGGGTTAGAGGCTTGGTTCAACACTATAGGAGGCATGATAAGCAAGTGGTAGGTATTGCAGCATAGGCATAGCAAAAGAGCGAGCAACTAAGCAAGCAAAGATAGAAGTGATTTCGAGGGTATGATCATCTTGCCTGAAATCCCGCAAGGAAGAAGAACGAGTCCATGAAGAAGACAAACGGATGTAGACGAACGGGTCCTCACAAACACGACATTAACGGAACCAACCCGAAGAAGCAAACACCGGAAAAGAAGCACACAACATAGTAAACAACCAACACATGAACATGGTATAATATGCGAGATGCGGTATGCGATGCATATGCATGATTTGACAAGATATGAAAGAACCTGGACTCAACTTGTAAATCCAAGTGTGCCACTGGAAAGATGAGATGAAATCGCTTGAAAACGATATAAAGAATGTCGGAATCGGAGTTACAGTTTGGAAATGGCAAGCGATGCAAATATGGCCACGTTCTGCGATTTACAGCAAGTAGCCAACTAAATGCAATGAGATAAACATACTAAAGCACCCAAACATGGCATAAAAATACATGGCAGGGATGCATTCAAGATGCTTAAAAAAGTCTAGCACTGAGTTACGGCCAATTCATCCATTAACAGGTTCAAACAAGCATGGCAAAAATGCATATGACAAACAGATCTCAGACTTAGTGAAATTAACACAAGCCTGGAATTTCAGATCAGGTAGCACTCTTTGGAGCATGAAAGCTATATGCTACAGGTACTGAACATGGCAAAGTAAAGCATGGAATGGAGCTACTCAAAGATCTTAACAAAAGTCACTTAGTGACCTTGAGCCAAAAGGGATCAGAAAATACAATTGCAAGCATGTGAACATAGCAAAAACATAATCAGATCACAGACTTGGTGAAAACTGACACATGCTGAAATATAACTCAAGTAGGCATGTTTACAAGCTCGATGCACTCACTATGGTGCAAGTCATGACAAGATAAGCATACATCCATCAAGAAGGCACAAAATTCAAGCTAGACATGGCAAGAACAATAACATAGCATGCACGGATCAACTACAACATCATCGGCAAAATTGCAAACAAGTTGACAATCTGCCCAGATTCACAAAGTAGCAAAAGTAGAGCTCGATTGACTCAAGCTAGGGTGCTCCATAATTGCAAACAAGGACATGGATGGATAGAGCACTACAAGATTAACAAAACATCCTTACTGATTATCCTCAAAAGAGTCACGGATCACTAGGAAACAACATGAACATATGGCATCATGAGATAAACAGCTCAAGGACTTAGTGGAATTACTAAGTCCCTGAAAACAGAATTAACAAGTGCACCACTTTGCAAGCTTGCACTAGTCACCACACACATCACAAAAATACATGGGTTACACCTCTGGAAAGATGACAAAACCCTTAACAAAACATATGTAGAACTCACGGGCATATCATGCACACATTAATCATGGCAAAAATGACAAAAACCTAAATGGAGTAGCAGATCTGACAATTAACTCAAGTAGCCCTCTTCTAACAGCATTTCGGGCATCAAGATGAACTCAAATGAAAATTATGCAATGGAATGAAATGATGTACTCTCTGAGATGAACATTTTGATATGCTATATGCATGAATCGGAGCTACGGATGTAGAGTTACGATGCGATGAACATGAGCACATGGATCTGGAAATTTTCGGGGACTTAGTGAAAATTATACCCTCCGAGAAAGTCAACCCGGGACGGAGACGTGCGGGACGGAGGGATCCAGGCGTGGGCGCGGTGTTTGGATGGACGCGCGGGTGGATCTGATCCCGCTTCGCGGATCTCGCCGGAGAAGTTCGCCGGAGACGGGGGAGACGGCCAGAGAGGCGGCGGGGCAAGGCCGGTATGGCGGCGGTGCCGGAGGAGAGCCGGGCGCGGCGGCGGCGGAGCAAGTGCGGCGGCGCGGGAAGGCGCAAGGCGGCGGCGGGATGCGCGGCGGCGGCGGCGCATCAGCGGGGCGGCGGCGCAGGTGGCCGGCGGGAGGCGCGCGGTCTCGGGCTCGCGAGGCAGGCGCGTGGACGGCGGCGCGGGGCACCGGGCCGGGAGGGCCGAGCGCGGGCCGCGGCGGGCCTCAGTGGCACGCAGGCGAGGAGAGAGAGAGAGATACGGCGCCACATGGCGAGTGGTGGTTGGCTGCGGAGGCGGCTGAGGCCGACGTGGCGCAACGCCATAGGTCAGAGCAACGTGGAGGGGCGCGGTGGACATGTCCGGCGCGGCGTGGACGCGTCCGGCGGCGCGAGAGGAGGAGATTTAGGGTTCATCCGCGAAAATTTCGGGGATGGCCACATATTTATAGGTAGAGGGAGCTAGGGGAGTCCAAATGAGGTGCGGTTTTCGGCCACGCGATCGTGATCGAACGACCGAGATGATGGAGAGGGTTTTGGTGGGTTTTGGGCCAAATTGGAAGGGTGTTGGGCTGCAACACACACGAGGCCTTTTCGGTCCCTCGGTTAACCGTTGGAGTATCAAACGAAGTCCAAATGGTACGAAACTTGACAGGCAGTCTACTGGTAGTAAACCAAGGCCGCTTGGCAAGTCTCGGTCCAATCCGGAAATGTTTAATCCCCACACACGAAAGAAAGCTAGAAATGACCACCGGAGAAGAACGAAGCACCAGAATGCAAAACAGACAACGGGGAAAATGCTCGAATGCAAGAGACGAACATGTATGCAAATGAAATGCACATGATGACATGATATGAAATGCATGACACGCAAGCAATGACAACGCAACAACATCGAATAACTGCACGACACCTGGCACATCGGTCACGGGGCATTACACCGGGCCTCTCCCGCCGAAGAAAAGGCTTGCCCGCTCCCGCGATGCCGGCGAGGGGCAGGAGGTGACGCGGCCTTGGTACGAGCGGCCTCCACCTGGCTTCCCGATCCCCATGTACACTCGCGCGCAGTGCCATGGGCAAGGGAGCCACGCCCAGCACCGCGCGGGTTAGGGTTGAGGAGGACAGGCTGCAGCTGCATGGCCGGCCGGCTTGCGAACTCATGCCAAGGGCACATCACACGATTTCATGGTGTGGGCAACAATGCCACCGCGCACGTGGATCCGGCTCCCGAGGTTCTTTGCCGAGGAGATACCGCCGAGGGGGTCCGCCGTGCTGTGGCTGCAACACGCCGGGTGCTGTAGCCAAGCCACGGAAGTAGAGGTCGAGGTCGTCCCCCCGGGCGACGTCTTCATGACTCAAGGATGGGGCGAGATCGCCCGCGCCTGCTGCCCGGAGGGGGCCCTCACCATCCACTTCGAGTACGATGGAGCCTCCATGCTTTTCTTCAAGGTCTTCAACAAAGATGGCCGGCGCCTGGAGTGCTGCTTCGGAAGAGGCGATCCACGCAGCAAGGCCACGGGCGCTGAACTTGCCCTTGGCCTTGCCAGCAGCTCCTCCAGTAGCAACGGCGACTCTCGGGAACCCAGCGACTCTCCTGAGTCTAGCGATTCTCCGGAGTCCAGCAACGACAGCTACGTGCCGCCGAGCTCTCGCAGCGCCCGGGGCGCAGCAGCGGCGTCCGTCCGGCATCGTCAGTGACGCCCTGCGGCCGGGTTTCTTCCAGGTCCTCCTTTTGTATTCCCTGCGCGGAATTGTGACAAGCCCCATGGGGGTATGTAAGAAACTATAATGCTTTTGCTTCAACATTATTATTCCTAGCTGGTGTTATGATTGCGTATCCCGCTTCGGCACGGTGCTCCTTTTCGTCCTCGCGGTCGCTTAGTGCTCTACACCAATAGGACACAGTCCCCAGGCAGGCTTCAGCCGTCGCTGGTATGCCAGGTCGCAATGTCGTGGTCAAGGCCAGGAGGTGAGCGGCCTGAGGTCTGGTAAGAGCCCCTAAGGCCTGATGCTCAGGAGGTCCCCTTTAGCATGCGAGGAGCTCCTTGAAGGCCAAAAAGGAAAGCGGCATTGCCCGAGCGAGATTGTGAGGGCCGAAGTACTGGGTCGTGAGGTTCATGCCAATATGTATGGGGTGACTTATCTTGACGAGCTCGCGGTGATTCCCTTGCGCGGCGCCTGACCGTGTCTTAGTGGTGGCGCTTCTAAGTAGGGCTCACGTTGGTCCCCCTTTTTCTCTCTCATCTAGCTACTCTACGTCCTTGGGTCCTAGCCCTCGAGCAAGGCTCGGTCTCCGCTAGTATGCCAGGTCGCAATGCCGTGGTCAAGGCCAGGGGGCAAGGGATCGAGAGCCAGTAGGAGCCCCTGAGGCGTGATGCTCAGGAGCACCCCTTTAACGTGCAAGTGAATCACGTGAAAAGGGAGTGGCCAACGGGGCCGCTAGTAGTCAAGCTCCAGAGGTTCCTGCGAGTTAGCTCGAGGAGGATAATACAACACATAACCGCACTTGTTGTCCTGCCGCTGATCTTTCCGCAAGAAGATGAAGGCACAGAGGATCTGGTGAGGTGACGTGCGCGGGGCAGGCCGCGAGCCAAAGCTCGATCTCTCAGAGTTATCATCATTGCAGGGACGGACCTGAGCACAAGCGCCGTGCCAGCATGTGAAGCCCCCGTTGCAGGATGATCAAGAGGCGGGTTAGCAACACGCGGAGGCCGCGAAGGGCGACGAAGCACCGGACAGATAGGTGATAACCATAAAGCAACTCATTGAGAGAGGGTAAAGCTAGTTCTGATAGATGCAAAGAATGATACATGCCGTAGGGACAGACCCACACGACTTGGGGATAATGCAGCCCGAGGGGCTCCCCCAACTGAACAAACCAAAAAATGTCACCTGGCACCGATGCTGAAGAAGTGTTGAAGTAGCTGAAGACACATGCTACTGAAATCGCTCCTCACGAGTCCCCCAGGTCCTCAGCCTCACGAGGCTCTGGAGCTGGAGGCCCGGGGGGCTCACGAGGATCCATTGCCAACTCCGACAGGATCGCCTGGTGCCTGGCCTCATGAGCCGCCAGGACGCCCCGCATGTGGTGCGAGTGCGTGGCAGCCCTGTTTAGCAAACCGAAAGGCATGCAAACATAGTTGTGAGGGGGGCGCTCACACCGGCCGACGCGGGACGGCCAGAAGAGCTCCTGAGATGTGGCCCCATTGAGCCCTGGGACGTTGACGCGGGCGCGCAACTCGCTGCCCTCACCGGGGGAGGGAGCTGCACCGGGTGGTGCGGGGCGATGCTCGCCTCACATGGTTCTTGCCTCCTAAATCTCCTCAATCGCCTTGGTGATGAACTCCTGAGCGCCTGGCGCCTCACACCCTGCGCTCTCCTCGCGGAAGCGCACGTTGAAGCACGCCTCCACATGGTGCCCGAGCGCCTCCCCCGTGACGTTGGCCAGGGCAGAGGCTGATGTCTACTACACAACCTTCTTCTTGTAGACGTTGTTGGGCCTCCAAGTGCAGAGGTTTGTAGGACAGTAGAAAATTTCCCTCAAGTGGATGACCTAAGGTTTATCAATCCGTGGGAGGCATAGGATGAAGATGGTCTCTCTCAAGCAACCCTGCAACCAAATAACAAAGAGTCTCTTGTGTCCCCAACACACCCAATACAATGGTAAATTGTATAGGTGCACTAGTTCGGCGAAGAGATGGTGATACAAGTGGTATATGGATAGTAGATATAGGTTTTTGTAATCTGAAAATATAAAAACAGCAAGGTAACAAGTGGTAAAAGTGAGCATAAACGGTATTGCAATGCCAGGAAACAAGGCCTAGGGTTCATACTTTCACTAGTGCAAGTTCCCTCAACAATAATAACATAATTGGATCATATAACTATCCCTCAACATGCAACAAAGAGTCACTCCAAAGTCACTAATAGCGGAGAACAAACGAAGAGATTATGGTAGGGTACGAAACCACCTCAAAGTTATCCTTTCTGATCGATCTATTCAAGAGTCCGTAGTAAAATAACATGAAGCTATTCTTTCCGTTCAATCTATCATAGAGTTCGTACTAGAATAACACCTTAAGACACAAATCAATCAAAACCCGAATGTCACCTAGATACTCCAATGTCACCTCAAGTATCCGTGGGTATGATTATACAATATGCATCCCACAATCTCAGATTCATCCAAAGATTCTATCGGAGAGTCAAGATGAAAACATGTGCCAGCCCCTATGCATAGGTTCATGGGTGGAACCCGCAAGTTGATCACCAAAACATACATCAAGTGGATCAATAGAATACCCCATTGTCACCACGGGTATCCCACGCAAGACATACATCAAGTGTTCTCAAATCCTTAAAGACTCAATCCGATAAGATAACTTCAAAGGGAAAACTCAATCCATTACAAGAGAGTAGAGGGGGAGAAACATCATAAAATCCAACTATAATAGCAAAGCTCGCGATACATCAAGATCATACCACCTCAAGAACACAAGAGAGAGAGAGATCAAACACATAGCTACTGGTACATACCCTCAGCCCCGAGGGAGAACTACTCCCTCCTCGTCATGGAGAGCGCCGAGATGATGAAGATGGCTACCGGAGAGGGATTGCCCCCTCCTTCGGCAGGGTGCCGGAACAGGTCTAGATTGGTTTTCGGTGGCTGCAGAGGCTTCTGGCGGCGGAACTCCCGATCTGCTGTGCTCCCCGAAGTTTTTAGGGTATATGGGTATATATGGGAGGAAGAAGTACGTCGGTGGACCTCCGGGCTGTCCACGAGGCAGGGGGCACGCCCAGGGGGTGGGCGCGCCCCCCACCCTCGTGGGCAGCCCGGGACTCTCCTGTTCCATCTCCGATACTCCATGGGCTTCTTCTGGTCCAAAAATAAGTTCTGTGAAGTTTCAGGTCAATTGGACTCCTTTTGATTTTCCTTTTCTGCGATACTCTAAAACAAGGGAAAAAACAGAAACTGGCACTGGGCTCTGGGTTAATAGGTTAGTCCCAAAATAGTATAAAAGTGCATAATAAAGCCCATAAACATCCAAAACAGATAATATAATAGCATGGGACAATGAAAAATTATAGATACGTTGGAGATGTATCAGCATCCCCAAGCTTAATTCCTGCTCGTCCTCGAGTAGGTAAATGATAAAAACAGAATTTTTGATGTGGAATGCTACCTAACATATTTATCCATGTAATTCTCTTCATTTTGGCATGAATGTTCAGATCCATAAGATTCAAGACAAAAGTTTAATATTGACATAAAAATAATAATACTTCAAGCATACTAACTAAGCAATCATGTCTTCTCAAAATAACATGGCCAAAGAAAGTTCATCCCTACAAAATCATATAGTTTGGTCATGCTCCATTTTCGTCACACAAGAATGCTCTCATCATGCACAACCCTGATGACAAGCCAAGAAATTGTTTCATACTTTAGTAATCTCAAACTTTTTTCAACTTTCACGCAATACATGAGCGTGAGCCATGGATATAGCACTATGGGTGGAATAGAATATAATGAGGGGGTTATGTGGAGAAGACAAAAAGGAGGAAGTCTCACATCGACGCGGCTAATCAATGGGCTAGGGAGATGCCCATCAATTGATGTCAATGCAAGGAGTAGGGATTGCCATGCAACGGATGCACTAGAGCTATAAATGTATGAAAGCTCAACAAAAGAACTAAGTGGGTGTGCATCCAACTTGCTTGCTCACGAAGACCTAGGGCACTTGAGGAGGCCCATTGTTGGAATATAAAAGCCAAGTTCTATAATGAAAATTTCCCACTAGTATATGAAAGTGACAACATAAGATACTCTCTATCATGAAGATCTTGGTGCTACTTTGAAGCACAAGTGTGGTAAAAGGATAGTAACATTGTCCCTTCTCTCTTTTTCTCTCATATATATATTTTTTGGGCCTTCTCTTTTTTTATGGCCTTTCTCTCTTTTTTTCGTCCGGAGTCTCATCCCGACTTGTGGGGGAATCATAGTCTCCATCATCCTTTCCTCACTGGGACAATGCTCTAATAATGATGATCATCACACTTTTATTTACTTACAACTCAAGAATTACAACTCGATACTTAGAACAAGATATGACTCGATATGAATGCCTCCGGTGGTGTACCGGGATTGCGATGAATCAAGTGTGACATGTATGAAAAATTATGAACGGTGGCTTTGCCACAAATACGATGTCAACTACATGATCATGCAAAGCAATATGACAATGATGATGCGTGTCATAATAAACGGAACGATGGAAAGTTGCATGGCAATATATCTCGGAATGGCTATGTAAATGCCATAATAGGTAGGTATGGTGGCTGTTTTGAGGAAGATATGAGGAGATTTATGTGTGAAAGAGCATATCATATCACGGGGTTTGGATGCACCGGCGAAGTTTGCACCAACTCTCAATGTGAGAAAGGGCAATGCACGGTACCGAAGAGGCTAGCAATGATGGAAAGGTGAGAGTGCGTATAATCCATGGACTCAACATTAATCATAAAGAACTCACATACTTATTGCAGAAATCTACAAGTCATCAAAAACCAAGCACTACGCGCATGCTCCTAGGGGGGTAGATTGGTAGGAAAAGACCATCGCTCATCCCCGACCGCCACTCATAAGGAGGACAATCAAAGAACACCTCATGTTTCAAATTTGTTACATAACGTTTACCATACATGCATGCTACAGGACTTGCAAACTTCAACACAAGTATTTTTCAAATTCACAACTACTCAACTAGCACAACTTTGATATCACTACCTCCATGTCTCAAAACAATCATCAAGCATCAAACTTCTCTTAGTATTCAATGCACTCTATATGAAAGTTTTTATTATATCCCTCTTGGATGCCCGTCATATTAGGACTAAATTCATAACCAAAGCAAATTACCATGATGTTTAGGACTCAAAATAATATAAGTGAAGCATGAGAGTTCATCTATTTCTATAAAATAAAACCACCACCGTGCTCTAAAAGGATATAAGTGAAGCACTAGAGCAAATGACAAACTACTCCGAAAGATATAAGTGAAGATCAATGAGTAGTCGAATGATTATGCAACTATATGAAGACTCTCTAACATTTAATAATTTCAGATCTTGGTATTTTATTCAAACAGCAAGCAAAGCAAAAGAAAATGACATTCTAAGAATAGCAAACATCATGTGAAGAAGCAAAAACTTAGGATCAACCGAAACTAACCAATAGTTGTTGAAGAAGAAAGGTGGGATGCCAACCAGGGCATCCCCAAGCTTAGACGCTTGAAACTTATTGAAATATTATCTTGGGATGCCTTTGGAATCCCCAAGCTTGAGCTTTTATGTCTCCTTAATTCCTCTCATATCACGGTCTCCCTAAATCTCAAAAGCTTCATCCACACAAAACTCAACAAGGACTCGTGAGATAAGTTAGTATAAACCAATGCAAAAACCTTATCATACTCTACTGCAGTAAATCACTAAAATTATTATTCAACATTTAATACTAAATGCCTCTGCATATTTAATAGTCCTATCCTCAAATAGAATCATTAAAGAAGCAAACATATGCAAACATAACAACAATCTGCCTAAACAGGACAGTCTGTAAAGAGTGCAGCAAGATCCATACTTCCCTACCTCCAAAAATTATGAAATAAAATTCCCACTGTATTAAATTTATCATAGCTTATTATGCAAAAGGTTTCAACATTTTATCACATTCTGACTTTTCTAGGGAATTTTTGCAACAGCGGTAAACTTTCTGTTTTCAAACAGTAACATGTGGACTAGTAAAATAGGCATAGTAAAGGCTATCAATGCCACTTTTATTGAAATAAAAGATGCAAAACATTGTTCTAAATAACATCAAGAAAATACTAACAAAATAAATTGACGCTCCAAGAAAAACACATATCATGTGGTGAATAAAAATATAGCTCCAAGTAAAGTTACCGATGGAAGTAGACGAAAGAGAGGATGCCTTCCGGGGCATCCCCAAGCTTTGGCTTTTAGGTGTCCTTAGATTATCTTGAGGTGCCATGGGAATCCCCAAGCTTAGGCTCTTGCCACTCCTTGTTCCATAATCCATCAAATCTTTTACCCAAAACTTGAAAACTTCACAACACAAAACTTAAAGTAGAAAATCTCGTGAGCTCCGTTAGCGAAAGAAAACAAAACACCACTTCAAGGTAATGTAATGAACTCATTATTTATTTATATTGGTGTTAAACCTACTGTATTCCAACTTCTCTATGGTTTATAAACTATTTTACTAGCCATAGATTCATCAAAATAAGCAAACAACACACGAAAAACAGAATCTGTCAAAAACAGAACAGTCTGTAGTAATCTGTAGGTTTCGACCACTTCTCGAACTCATAAAATTCTCAAATAAATTGTTGGACCTGAGTAATTTGTATATTAATCATATTTAAAAAGAATTAACTAAATAGAACTCTCCAGTAAAAAAATGGCAGCAATTCTCGTGAGCGCTAAAGTTTCTGTTTTTTACAGCAAGATTGCAAAGACTTTCCCCAAGTCTTCCCAAAGGTTCTACTTGACACAAACACTAATTAAAGACATAAAACCACATATAAACAGAGGATAGATGAATTATTTATTACTAAACAGGAAAAAAAAGCATGGAACTAAAATAAAATTGGGTTGCCTCCCAACAAGCGCTATCGTTTTAACGCCCCTAGCTAGGCATGATGATTTCAATGATGCTCACATAAAAGATAAGAATTGAAACATAAATAGAGCATCATGAAGAATATTACTAGCACATTTAAGTCTAACACACTTCCTATGCATAGGGATTTTGTGAGCAAACAACTTGTGGGAACAATAATCAACTAGCATAGGAAAGCAAAACAAGCATAACTTCAAGATTTTAAGCGCATAGGGAGGAAACTTGATATTATTGCAATTCCTACAAGCATATGTTCCTCCCTCATAATAATTTTTAGTAGCATAATGAATGAATTCAACAATATAACTATCACATAAAGAACTATTTTCATGATGCACAAGCATAGAATTTTTATTACTCTCCACATAAGCAAACTTCTCCTCATGAATAGTAGTGGGAGCAAACTCAACAAAATAATTATCATGTGAGACATAATACAATTGAAAACTAAAATCACGATGACAAGTTTCATGGATATCATTATTCTTTATAGCATACAAGTCTTCACAATAATCATCATAGATAGCAACTTTGTTCTCATGATCAATTGGAACCTCTTCCGAAATAGTGGATTCATCACAAAATAAAGTCATGACCTCTCCAAATCCACTTTCATCAATATAATCATCATAAATAGGAGGCATGCTTTCATCATGATAAATTTGCTCATCAAAACTTGGGGGACAAAAATATCATCTTCATCAAACATAGCTTCCCCAAGCTTGTGGCTTTGCATATGATTAGCATCATGGGTATTCAAGGAATTCATACTAACAACATTGCAATCATGCTCATCATTCATAGATTTAGTGCCAAACATTTTATAGACTTCTTATTCTAGCATTTGAGCACAATTTTCCTTTCCATCATACTCACGAAAGATATTAAAAAGATGAAGCGTATGAGGTAAACTCGGTTCCATTTTTTTTATAGTTTTCTCTTATAAACTAAACTAGTGATAAAACAAGAAACAAAAAGATTTGATTGCAAGATCTAAAGATATACCTTCAAGCACTCACCTCTCCGGCAATGGCGCCAGAAAATAGCTTAATGTCTACTACACAACCTTCTTCTTGTAGACGTTGTTGGGCCTCCAAGTGCAGAGGTTTGTAGGACAGTAGCAAATTTCCCTCAAGTGGATGACCTAAGGTTTATCAATCCGTGGGAGGCGTAGGATGAAGATGGTCTCTCTCAAGAAACCCTGCAACCAAATAACAAAGAGTCTCTTGCGTCTCCAACACACCCAATACAATGGTAAATTGTATAGGTGCACTAGTTCGGCGAAGAGATGGTGATACAAGTGGTATATGGATAGTAGATATAGGTTTTTGTAATCTGAAAATATAAAAACAGCAAGGTAACAAGTGGTAAAAGTGAGCGTAAACGGTATTGCAATGCTAGGAAACAAAGCCTAGGGTTCATACTTTCACTAGTGCAAGTTCCCTCAATAATAATAACATAATTGGATCATATAACTATCCCTCAACATGCAACAAAGAGTCACTCCAAAGTCACTAATAGCGGAGAACAAACGAAGAGATTATGGTAGGGTACGAAACCACCTCAAAGTTATCCTTTCTGATCGATCTATTCAAGAGTCTGTAGTAAAATAACATGAATCTATTCTTCCCGTTCAATCTATCATAGAGTTCGTACTAGAATAACACCTTAAGACACAAATCAATCAAAACCCTAATGTCACCTAGATACTCCAATGTCACCTCAAGTATCCGTGGGTATGATTATACGATATGCATCAAACAATCTCTGATTCATCTATCCAAACCAACACAAAGTACTTCAAAGAGTTCCCCCAAGATTTTACCAGAGAGTCAAGACGAAAACGCGTGCCAACCCATATGCATAAGTTCATGGGCGGAACCTGCAAGTTGATCACCAAAACATACATCAAGTGGATTAATAGAATACCCCATTGTCACCACGGGTATCCCACGCAATACATACATCAAGTGTTCTCAAATCCTTAAAGACTCAATCCGATAAGATAACTTCAAAGGGAAAACTCAATCCATTACAAGAGAGTAGAGGGGGAGAAACATCATAAAATCCAACTATAATAGCAAAGCTCGCGATACATCAAGATCGTACCACCTCAAGAACACGAGAGAGAGAGAGATCAAACACATAGCTACTGGTACATACCCTCAGCCCCGAGGGAGAACTACTCCCTCCTCATCATGGAGAGCGCCGAGATGATGAAGATGGCCACCAGAGAGGGATTGCCCCCTCCTCCGGCAGGGTGCCGGAACGGGTCTAGATTGGTTTTCGGTGGCTACGGAGGCTTCTAGCGGCGGAACTGCCAATATATTGTGCTCCCCGAAGTTTTTAGGGTATATGGGTATATATGGGAGGAAGAAGAAGTACGTCGGTGGACCTCCGGGCTGTCCACGAGGCAGGGGGCGCGTCCAGGGGGGTGGGCACGCCCCCCACCCTCGTGGGCAGCCTGGGACTCTCCTGGTCCATCTCCGATACTCCGTGGGCTTCTTCTGGTCCAAAAATAAGTTCCGTTAAGTTTTAGGTCAATTGGACTCCGTTTGATTTTCCTTTTCTTCGATACTCTAAAACAAGGAAAAAATAGAAACTGGCATTGGGCTCTGGGTTAATAGGTTAGTCCCAAAAATAATATAAAAGTGCATAATAAAGGCCATAAACATCCAAGACAGATAATATAATAGCATGGAACAATCAAAAATTATAGATACGTTGGAGACGTATCAGAGGCCCTCCAGAGGAGAGCCACCGAGCCCAGCCTGAGAGGGGCACCGGGCGTGCCTTCCTATGGGAGAGGGGAAGGCGCCCTATCAGTGGGGCAGGTCCTGAGGCACAGTCGTCGGACGCCCCACCCTCCTGAGGTCCTAGGCGAATCATCTGCTTCTTATTCTTGGGGACGGCCTCAGGAGGGTAGACGATGCCCTCGCCGTCTGAGTTCTCGACCGCTGCAGCCTGGTAGGCGCGCTCAAGAGAGCACACCGCGTCTTTCTCGTTGCAGGTGACCATGATGATGTCGCAACTTCGTAGCATCTTGAGGACGTTGTAGCCATGATGAGTCGCTGCCATGAACTTGGCCAGGGCCGGGTACCCAAGGATGGCGTTGTGCGGGAGGCGAATGTGGGCGACGTTGAAGTCGATGATCTCTGTGCGGTAGTTGTCACGCTTGCCGAAGGTGACAGGGAGGCAGATCTGCCCTATTAGGGTGGTGGAGCCATCGGTCACTCATGAGAAAGGTTTGGTAGGTGCTACCTCTTGAGCTTGCATTGGTTTTTCCCTTGAAGAGGAAAGGGTGATGCACCAAAGTAGAGTAAGTATTTCCCTTAGTTTTGAGAACCAATTTATCAATCCAGTAGGAGACACCGCACAAGCCACCGAATACCTGCACAAACAAACACCAACTTGCACCCAACGCGATAAAGGGGTTGTCAATCCCTTCACGGTTATTTGCAAAGTGAGATCTGATATAGATGGATAAACAGTAAAGTAATATTTTTGGTATTTTTGGTTTATGGAATGGAAAGTAAAAGATTGCAAGGAAAGTAAATAGGAAACTAAAATTGTAGATCGGAAACTTTTATGATGGAAAGTAGACCCGGGGGCATAGGTTTCACTAGAGGCTTCTCTAAAGATAGAAAATATTACGGTGGGTGAACAAATTACTGCCGAGCAATTGATAGAAAAGTGCAAAGTTATGACGATATCTAAGGCAATGATCATGAATATAGGAATCACGTCTGTGTCAAGTAGAGCGACTCCTGCCTACATATACTACTATTACTCCACACATCAACCGCTATCCAGCATGCATCTAGAGTATTAAGTTAATAAAGAACAGAGTAACACAAGGTTGTCAGAATCGCGATTCTGTTATACGATTCTACGACTTTACGATCCAAACTAACCCCTATGATTATATGATTTTAGTTCTTAGAATCTACGACTTTACGATCCTGATAGTGAAGATCCTATGATTTGCGATCCAACCATCAAAGCTCCGATCCGATTCAAAATCACGATTCTGACAACCTTGGAGTAACACATTAATAAACATGACATGATGTAGAGGAATTAACTCAAGCAATATGATTAAAACCCCATCTTTTTATCCTCGATGGCAACAATACAATATGTGTCGGTTCCCCTTCTGTCACTAGGATCGAGCATCGCAAGATTGAACCCAAAGCTAAGCACTTCTCCCATTGCAAGAAAAACCAATCTAGTTGTCCAAACCAAATCGATAGTTCGAAGAGACTTGCAAAGATATCAAATCATGCATATAAGAATTTAGAGGAGATTCAAATAATATTCATAGATAAGCTGATCATAAATGCACAATTCATCGGATCTCGGCAAACACGCCGCAAAAAAGTATTACACCGAATAGATCTCCAAGAACATCGAGGAGAACTTTGTATTGAGAATCAGAGAGAGAGAGAAAAAGCCATCTAGCTACTAACTATGGACCCATAGGTCTGTGGTAAACTACTCACGCTTCATCGGAGAGGCAATGGTGTTGATGTAGAAGCCCTCCGTGATCGAATCCCCCTCTGGCAGGACGCCGAAAAAGGCCCCTAGATGGGATCTCATGGGTACAGGAGGTTGTGGGTGGAAAAGTGGTTTCGTGGCTCCCCTGGAAGGTTTTGGGATATTTGAGAATATATAGGCGGAAGAAATAGGTCGGTGGAGTCATGAGGGGCCCACAAGGGTGGGGGCGCGCCCTACCCCCTGGGCGCGCCTCCCGACCTTGTGGCCGCCTCGTGGCTTTCCTGACGTGCACTCCAAGCCCTCTGGATGTCTTCTGGTCCAAGAAAAATGACCGCGAAAGTTTCATTCCATTTGGACTCTGTTTGGTATTCCTTTTCTGCAAACTCTAAAACAAGGAAAAATCAGGAACTGGCACTAGGCTCTAGGTTAATAGGTTAGTCCCAAAAATCATATAAAATAACATATTGATGCATATAAAACATCCAAAACAGATAATGTAATAGCATGGAACAATCAAAAATTATAGATACATTGGAGACGAATCAAGCATCCCCAAGCTTAATTCCTGCTCGTCCTCGAGTAGGTAAATGATAAAAACAGAATTTTTGATGTGGAATGCTACCTAACATATTTATCCATGTAATTCTCTTTATTGTGGCATGAATGTTCAGATCCGTATGATTCAAAACAAAAGTTTCATATTGACATAAAAACAATAATACTTCAAGCATACTAACAAAATAATTATGTCTTCTCAAAATAACATGGCCAAAGAAAGCTTATCCCTACAAAATCATATAGTCTGGCTATGCTCCATCTTCATCACACAAAATATTTAAATCATGCACAACCCCGATGACAAGTCAAGTAATTGTTTCATACTTTTAACGTTCTCAAACTTTTTCAACTTTTACGCAATACATGAGCGTGAGCCATGGACATAGCACTATAGGTGTTATAGACGATGGTTGTGGAGAAGACAAAAAGAAGGAGATCGTCTCACATCAACTAGGTGTATCAACGGGCTATGGAGATGCCCATCAATAGATATCAATGTGAATGAGTAGGGATTGCCATGCAACGGATGCACTAGAGCTATAAGTTTATGAAATCTCAAAACGAAAACTAACTGGGTGTGCATCCAACTCGCTTGCTCACGAAGACCTAGGGCAATTTGAGGAAGCCCATCATTGGAATATACAAGCCAAGTTCTATAATAAAAATTCCCACTAGTATATGAAAGTGATATCATAGGAGACTCTCTATCATGAAGATCATGGTGCTACTTTGAAGCACAAGTGTGGTAAAAGGATAGTAACATTGCCCCTTCTCTCTTTTCTCTCATTTTTTATTTGGGCCTTCTCTCTTTTTTGGCCTCTTTTTTCGTCCGGGGTCTCATCCCGACTTGTGGGGGAATCATAGTCTCCATCATCCTTTCCTCACATGGGACAATGCTCTAATAATGAAGATCATCACACTTTTATTTACTTACAACTCAAGAATTACCACTGGTACGCGTCGGTGCTATACAAACGGTTTTTAACCCCTTTCCGTGATGGCATTTGAAATCGTCTCCAAGTGAGTGTGGGCGATAGGGGGGTCCTTCCCACATGACCCAGAAATTGTCAGGGATAGGCCCTCCCGGGACACAGGCTGGGGCCGTGTGCGATCGGGGAAGGCATCAAAACTCAATCATTTCCGTAGGTATGTACATCCCACACGGTGAATCCCAGAAAAACATTTCCGTATGTATGTATATCACACACAGTCAATCCAAGGAATACGTTTCCGTTCTTATGTACATCCCACACTGTCAATCTAGGGAAAATGTTTCCGTTCGTATGTACATCCTACACAGTTTTATGTGTAGGCTCGTGTGTGAAAGGTGTAACTATCATACACGCTCTGCCTTGGTTATCTGTTTGCTTGTATCAACTACATCACACACGATTTGATGAAGAAAACTGTGTGGCATTGGGCTATCCATCACAAGCGCTTTTACTGGTAGAACCGTTTGCAAAATTCCATGATATATTTAGTAGGTTTATTAGTTTACAATTAATAATTCCAGTATTATGCAAATTCACATTTTGTATCGAATAGCTGTTTGCCAATTTCATATCAGGCACATAAATATATTATAACATCACAGTATGATAGCTACATGAAAACAACACAGTACAACATATAACTAGTTCAACTTCATAAGAGTAATATTAGAACAATATATTCATTTCCCTAATCGAGATCATCCAGGCTTGTCTTATCCACCTCTGCTTTTAGTTCAGTAAGAACCTGTTTTGCACTGGCCGACTGGGAAAGTGCCTCCTCCTTCGCCAACACCATCTTAGCAAAGTCCGATTTAAAAAATCTGAGCTCATTCTCCATCTTCCTATTTTTATCTTGCATCTTCAAATATTCTTCAGCGTTGACAACACTTTCTCTGTTCTCTTCCTCATACATGCTCCAGAGCTTCGCTAGGCACATCTTCAAAGACTGTGGCCACTCTTGATCAACCCACTCCAAGTAAGAACACTTCCGTTCATCCTATAATATTTAGAACTAGATCAGTAAAAAATGTAGGGGAAATGGGTTTATAGCAACATAAAAAATCACCAATGCTTATTTTGGAAAACTGAAGAAACATGTTAATTATGACATATCTTCTCGAAAAGATCAATGTGCAAATGAATTAATTGCTACTGAGACAACAACCAAATTTTGGAACATCAGAAGCTATAACTACTACAACAATGCTACAAGTTCTTACTCGTGTACAATAAATAACAAATTGAACATTTTATGAGGAAGGTAAATATAACTACAACAACATAGCGACACTGTTTGGACGATAGCAAATTGATACTAACATGTGTGTACATGCACAAATTTAGTAACATAGAACTAATAGCACTAAGGTTGTCCACTATGTATGCCAAAACTAGTGTAAAGACAACTGTTGCTACATCTCGCACTGGTGCCCTGCACTGGCGAGCCGATACAGCGGAAAAAATCAGGGACCCGGACTTCGGAGCACATAGTTGCTCCGATGCCTAGTTCCTTCGTGCCATAAAGATTTAGTATTTTACTGCTTGGCTGCTCGGATGTGTGGACCAAAGTTGGCTGCACAAACTGCTGAAGCGGTGCCAAATAATTTTCTAATGGCACCGCTGATGAGATGGCAACAATTTAAGATACTAGGTACAAATTATGACACTGTCTTAGGATGCGTTTGGTTGAAGGTGTGGTATGAATAGGTCAGGACCGTGACAGTGTCTGAATCACATCTAACAAATGGTTTGTAACAACGAAAGAGAGTGTAACCTTCTCTGCACATGCCAGAAGCTTCCTCCCACTGTCCATAGATTCAAACGCAACTAGCTTCACGCATGGAGATTGATGGTGACAACGAGCAGATAGATCTTCAGCCACCCCGCTCCATTTGTTGTCACTGATGGTCCTAGGGAGCTACAAGAGGAAGAAATGACTCAAATCGACTAGTGGGTAAAAATCCTTCATTCCAAGTCATAGCCCGAGAGAGAGAAGAGAGGCATACCTGCATGGTGAAGGAGTCGTCGTCGTCGGAGGAACCGCTGGAGAGGTCTTTGAAGAATACCATGGCGACCCCGGCGGTAGGATGCGAGACGACAAGAGCGAGGAAGCGGCTATAGCTTAGGAAGGAATGAAGGAAGGAGGAAACAGGGGAAATGTGACTTGTGGTCGGGAAGAAAAGGGGGTGGGGAAGGGGGGAGGGAGGCGGGGGTAGATATTTTGGCGGTAGGCCAAAATTTTAGAAATGTGGAGGGGAACATTGCGTGTGGTGCCGCCGGACCATTCACTTTGAACGATTGTGTGCATTGCAAATGATTCTTCTGCTTTACGCGCATGGGATGAGTTTGATAATTCAAATTTTGGTGGAAATTTCCCCGAGTATGTCATTGCATAATTTAATATCGCTTGCTAATTTGGGCACACAAAAGAGCATACAGCAGACATACCACACTTACTGAATCGAGCAATTTTAGTAATTAAACAGAGCCAGTTGACCTAAACATTGCTCTAACAAAAGACCAGCATTAAAAAGAAAGCCTAAGTATGCATAATTTTAACAAATACGCCGCCGCGCCGGCCTATGCATCGCCGGTGTGAGATGTGACGTCGATGACTTGTCCTGGCGACAGGCCGCCATTGGTGGACTCCGCGTACCCCCTGCTGAAGTCGACCGCGTCCTCGGCGCCGCCCTCAAGGTTGTAGTACTCGTAGCAGTGGCTGTGTCAGAGCTCACGTTGGTACTCCATCGCTGATTCCTCGACGGATAGACTCTTCTCTACCTCGACCTCGGCCATGCGCAACTCCTTCTCCCGGCGCTCCTCGATCTCCGCTGCCTCCTGCATCTCCAGCTCCCGCTCGGCGACCTCATGAGGAAGTAGGTGCTCCATGGCCACCATCGCCTTTTCGGACGTGGGTTGCATGCTGGAGTCTAAGGTGGCCTGGAATATCTTGGCGTGTGCATCCTCGATCTTGGCGTGGATGGCCTCGACCCGGGCTAGGGCGACATCGGCGGCACGAACGGCAGCTCGAGTGCTCACGTCGTTTGCAGCCATCGTCGCAGCAGCTACTGCAGCTGTCTCGGCTGCTGCAACTGCCCTATCGGCTACCGCAGATGCCCTATCGGCGGAAGTGGCTGCACTCAATGCGGATGTGGCGGCACTCTCGGCGTAGGCAGCCACGCTCTCGGTGCAGGCGGCGGCACTCGGGGGGACACGACCATCGTACGGGTCTTCACGAAGCATTTCCCAGCATCATCTTTGTAAGAAGGGGGTGCGGGAATGGAGATCGGGATTCATGGATTCAGGGGTTACTGGCACTGGAGCAGACGAGTCGGCGAAGCTTAAGGAGGGAGACTTAAATAGACCCAAATATTTTCATCGCAAACGGTTCCTAGAAAACAACTGCGTGTGATGTTGTAGATATTTTTATTAGCTATGAAAGACGAATTTAGAGTAAAGTGGCAACGGATGGTGTTTTAAATGTACGAGAAATTTTGTAGTACTAATACAATTGTCATGTCAAATTTTGGAAAATTTCAGGGGTCATTTTGACCTTTTAAGACATTTAAGTGATTTTCTAGCCATTTAATGACCGTAATTGAAATTTGAACTACATATACATGCAACAGCTAACCATAATGGTTTGAAAAGTCATATTTTGTGTACTTGTGTGCGATTTAATTCCATGTACAGTAAATTGGAAGGAATTTTCAAATATATTGGTCTAACGGCTATGACACAATTAAGCATGGAGTGACATGGCATTTAAATTCCAAAAAAATAAAAAAAATCAGAAACACATGAAACCTTGGTTGATGTAATGTCATGCCACCAAGATGATGTGGTAATTTTTTTGGCATGTGTGACGAAAGTTTGGACACACACCCCTCATAAACCGAAGCAACTCACTAGAAGGCTCGTGGTTTCGAGAGGGAGCAATGCATGTTTGATGACGAACGGGTGATAGCTTCCTCTTACAACCTTCAAATTTTTTCTATGTGTAATGTGCACTAATACAACTGTCATGTGAACATTTGGAAAATTCTAGAGGCCATTTGACCTTTTAAAGACATTTAAGTGATTTTCTAGCCATTTAATGACCGCAGTTCAAATTTGAACTACATGTACATGCAACGGCTAACCATAACGGCTTGAAAAATTATATTTGTGTACTTGTGTACGAGTTAATTCCATGTGCAATAAATTAGAAGGAATTTTCAAACATATTTGTTTCACGACATGGACACACGTATATGTATGCATGGAGTGACATGGCATTTTAATTCTGAAAAATTAAAAAAAATCAGAAACACATGAAACCTTGGTTGATGTACTGTCATGCCACCAAGATGATGTGGTAAAAAAATTGGCATATGTGACGAAAGTTTGGACACACACCCCTCACAAACCGGAGCAACTCACTAGAAGGCTCGTGGTTCCGAGAGGGGACAATGCATGTTTGATGACGAACGGAAGATAGCTTCCTCTTACGGCCTTCAAATTTTTCTATGTTTAACGTGCACTACTATAACTGTAATGTGAAAATTTGGAAAATTCTAGGGGTCATTTGACCTTTTTAAGACATTTAAGTGATTTTCTAGCCATTTAATGACCATAATTCACATTTGAACTACATCTACATGCAACGCCTATCCATAACGGTTTGAAAAATCATATTTGTGTACTTGTGTGCGAGTTAATTCCATGTGTAATAAATTAAGAGGAATTTTCAAACATATTGGTCTCACGACATGGACACATATGCATATGTATGCATGGAGTGTCATGGCATTTTAATTCCAAAAAATTAAAAAATGATCATAAACACATGAAACCTTGCTTGATGTAATGTCATGCTACCAAGATGATGTGGTAAAAAAATCAGCATGTTTGACGAAAGTTTGGACACACACCCCTCACAAACCAAAACAACTCACTAGAAGGCTCGTGGTTCCGAGAGGGAACAATGCATGTTTGATGAGGAACGGGAGATAGCTTCCTCTTACAGCCTTCAAATTTTTTCTACGTTTAACGTGCACCACTACAACTGTAATGTGAAAATTAGGTAAATTCTAGGGGTCATTTGACCTTTTAAAGACATTTAAATGAATTTCTAGCCATTTAATGATCGTAATTCAAATTTGAACTACATCTACATGCAACGGCTAACCATAACGGTTTGAAAAATCATATTTGTGTACTTGTGTGTGAGTTAATTCCATGTATAGTAAATTAGAAAGAATTTTCAAGCATATTGGTCTCACGACATGGACACATGCATATGTATGCATGGAGTGCCATGTCATTTCAATTCCAAAAATTTTAAAAAATGATCAGAAAAACATGAAACCTTGCTTGATGTAATGTCATCCACCAAGATGATGTGACAAAAAAATTCGCATGTGTGATGAAAGTTTGGACACACACCCCTCACAAACCGGAGCAACTCACTAGAAGGCTCGTAGTTCCGAGAGGGAACAATGCATGTTTGATGACAAACAGGAGATAGCTTCCTCTTTCGGCCTTCAATTTTTGTTTCTACGTTTAACGTGCACTACTACAACTGTACTGTGAAAATTTGGAAAATTCTAGCGGTTATTTGACCTTTTAAAGACATTTAAGTGATTTTCTAGTCATTTAATGACCGTAATTTAAATTTGAAATACATCTACATGCAACGGTTAATCATAACGGTTTGAAAAATCATATTTGTGTACTTATGTGCGAGTTAATTCCATCTGCAGTAAAATAGAAGGAATTTTCAAAAATATTGGTCTCACGACATTGACACATGCATATGTATGCACGGAGTGCCATGGCATTTTAATTCCAAAAAATTAAAAAATGATCAGAAAAACATGAAACTTTGTTTGATGTAATGTCATGCCACCAAGATGATGTGGTAAAAAAAATTGGTCTGTTTGACGAAAGTTTGGACACACACCCCTCACAAATCGGAGTAACTCACTAGAAGGTTCATGGTTCCGAGAGGAAACAATGCATGTTTCATGACGAACGGGAGATAGCTTCCTCTTACGTCCTTCAATTTTTTTTCTACATTTAACGTGCACTAATACAACTTTCATGTGAAAATTTGGAAAATTTCAGGGGTCATTTGACCTTTTAAAGACATTTAAATGATTTTCTAGCCATTTAATGATCGTGATTCAAATTTGAACTACATCTACATGCAACAGCTAACCATAACGGTTTAAAAATCATATTTTTGTGTACTTGTGTGCGAGTTAAAAATCATCAGACGATGTAAATATCTGGTGTTCAAAAAAGAAAATGTAAAGATCTGGCAAGACAACCGGCCCCCACACGATTGGCACTCTATCTCGCGGCTCGAGGTTTGATAGGTGAGTGGCGGGGATTATTGATTAGACACGGTTCTGTATTGGAAACCGTCAGCTATTATGTTCACACACGAATTTTGCTACGGGAATCGTGTGCAATTCAAACTACAATACTCATAAATTCCGGCTAACGGCGTGTGTACTGTTCCCATCGATCTAGATTCCGGCTGCCAATAAATACTACCTTGCTCACATCGTCCCGCCTGCATTCTCATCTACATCCTTCCCTCGCTCGCCCTCTCTCTCTCAAATCTCTGCCATGGCGCCGCCGGTCTGCCCACGCGCCGACGAGGAGTCGCCGCCCCTCGAGGACGCTCACTCGAATAGCAGCGACGAGGACCCCTACGTGCCACCGGACGAGGTTGCGCCAGACCTCCCAACTTTGGATTGGTTTTGGGGCCAGTACAACCTTTGTCTGTGGAAGTCGCTGCCGCCGGCTGAGAAAGCCAGGCAAGTGGCATTCAAGAAGGAGATGGCGGAGGAGGAAGCCAGGTACCAGGCGGCATGTGAAGCCCGTGATGCCGCCTGGAAAAAGGAGGCTGCAGAGCTTTGGGGGCGGGCACGTCGTCGTGTGGAGGAGGTGTATGAAGACGGGTACTTCGCGAGGAAGGTCGTAAGCATTGGGCGCCTCATCGCTGCATGGAGGTGGGCCGATAAGCTCCAGCGTGCCACCGACGAAATGGCAAGGTCGTTCGCGCGCGTCCGCCAGCAAGAGGCAGATCACTATGTCAAGCGCTGCGAGGCGGAGAAGGCGGAGTACCGCCTCCGCACTGGGAAGACACCGCGCACCAGGGAGTCGCTGGCGAGGGGCTGCCGGAATACTGGCCCCAGAAGGGATTATTTGTTTTAGTATTGTTCGTTTTCAACTAGCAAAGTGGCCCGCTCGATGCGCGGGCTAGGATTTTTTGAAGTTATTTTTTGAGAAAATGTTATGTAATTTGTCCATAGAAAATTTAAACCAAATGTGATGATATTATCAAGTATTAGAATTTTGTGAACTTTTTTTCTTTGGTATGTTTGGTTTTTTATTTGAGTAAAGGTGGATGGGAATCCGTCAGCTGGGGTGACACACCTGTGGCCCTATGGGTGTTATGTTTCTTACATTTTAACTGTAGAACCTCACAATTCCCATTTCTCATGAATGATACATTTGCTTGTAAAAAAATTTGGACAACCAAATTGCTACATAGACTACTTTGTTTTGGTAGTGCACTATCTTATGTGCATCCGTCAGAGGTACTTCATGCCTTTTTTACACCTTTAATATGTAGCTTCATCTATCTTTTTTTTAATTTAAAATATGTGTGCGAAACTACTTCCATGGCGAGCCGACATCGGTTGTGGGCATGACACGTCTTACCTTGTGCCATTAGTAGTCAAGGTGCTTGTCGGTCACCATGGAGCTCCAAAATAGGTTATGATGTAAATTGTTTTATATGTATTAATGATGTACTCCCTCCGTCTCAAAATGTGAGACACTTTTTGAGGAATAAAACTTAGACTGCTTGGAAATATGTCATGTATATATGGTACTGGTGATGTATCAGGTAGACGGCTAGCTCATTTAGGCTGCTTCAGATATATGGGCCATGTAAATGGGAAGTTCTAAATCACATCAGGAGTAATTGAGCCGCATTAACTTATTTTGCTAGATGCAATGGACTGTAAATCGGGTTAAATTTAATACAATGCATGTGACACACAGGAGGTGGCGTGAGCGATATCCGACATATTGGACAAGGAGACACTTCGGCAGCAGAAAATAAAGACATGGTTAGAAACTACACATATTGTCACCCACGCAAAAAAAAAACTAAGCATATTATTTGTGTTCATGAAAAGAACAACCTTTTGATCAAATGTCATTGCATATATATTTGGACTCCCGTGGCAACGCACGGGCATATACCTAGTATAAATATATGTGTTGTCCATTCACATTTTCCGTACTTTGGACTGCATTCTTCAAATTATATCTACATATTTTTGCTAACATTTTTTATCATGTTGCTTAGTTTTTTATAAACAGAAATTTATTACTTTCTTTATTACATAATAGTTGGCGCTGATTTAGTACACATCAACAGCTAAATTGGAACAGAGGGAGTAGTCCTCGTTGCTTTTGTTTTAATGTAGTCATAAGTTAATTGCTAATGCTACCCAAGATTGGTATATTTATTTATTGTTTTTTACTGAAATTGATTTAGATTTTTTATAGTCTTGATATCCATATAAACTTTGCTGGTATGTACTCCCTCAGTTCCTAAATATTTGTCTTTTTAGAGATTCAACTAGACTACTACATACGGATGTATATAGACATATTTTAGAGTATACATTCATTCATTTTGCTCCGTATATAGTCACTTGTTGAAATTTCTAAAAAGACAAATACTCCCTATGTTCCTAAATATAAGTCTTTTTTAGAGAATCCACTATGGACTACATACGAAGCAAAATGAGTGAATCTACACTCTAAAATATGTCTATATACATCCGTATGTAGTCCGTAATAGAATCTTTAAAAAGAATTGTATTTTGAAACGGAGGGAGTGATTGTTTTTATAGACGTGCACAACAGTACCAAGGGTGAGCGTACTGTGTTAAAAAAAAATGCGAAGTGAGGACTCTGGGAGAGCAAACAATATATCGTTAAAATATAAGCCATCTTTTATATTTTGGCTATCGTACCAATCCATTACTCTTATTACCAGAGAACCTTGATATATTTTGTCTTAATATGAGACACGTGCACTCAGGTGTGTGTACTCCAAAACGTCATTAGTTTAATGGGTCCCACCATTATTATTCTCCACTTTCCTATTCTATAGACTTATTGACTTCTCCGTTCCTGTTTTCCCCATCCATCTCCTCCGGCCCCCTTTCTCTTTTCCTAAATCTTGCTTCTCACTCAAAAATTGCTGCTGCTGGATATCTCCCATCAGCTTTCTTTGCTGATTCGCTTCATGGAGGTTTATCTTCGTCACCTGGAGTGTCGGGACTGAAGATGGTGTGAGTTCTGTCTTCAGATAACTGTAGCAGATTAGAAAGAGAAATGGACGGCCGATATAGCTCCTCACGTTTACAGTTCGTCGCTAGCCGTTGGATGGCAGATTGTAACATTACTTTTCGTTACTGTTACTTTTCACTTCTTGCCGTGAGCTCTGCACCTATAAAGACAGCCGAGTTGTGGCTGGCTCTGATGATCGAATCATTCAATGAATTGTCGTAATGGCCAAGTATACTCCTAGCTAATACAAACTCCTCCCGATCTGGGTGAAATTCCCCAATTACATCTCTCAAATCCCTAACTCTAGATCGGAGAAATAGTTAGGTCCTGACAAATTGGTATCAGTAGCCAGCGTTTTCCTTGGCGGAGGCGCTTCCTGGTGGGTAGAAAATTTTCCTCTCGAGGTATTCCCACCCAATTCCCCACCCTTTTCATTGGAGTCGACGGCGGCGTGGAGGCGGTGATCGACGACGGCGTTGGCAGCGGCGATTTGTTCGGGTACAGATCAGTCGAGCCGAAGCGGTTGGTTGAGCTCCCTGCTCGATCGGTAAAATTCCACGTCTGAGCGTTGATCTGTGTACCTTGGTAGCATGGATCGAGGCGGCGGCAGGATCTGGAGGGAGCAAGGGTTGCGGATGTCACCCATGGTAAAATTCCTTACCTCTTCTTCAGATCGAGGCGATGGGGCGTGCGAAAGCAATCGATGAGGTGGATCTGCATGAAATGCTATCTCTCAGGGAAGATGTGGGGATTATGCAGAAAGACCAGGCTCAAATGTAGGCTAATATGGCAAAATTGCATGATGATGTGCATTCCATTAGTTCAAAACAAGGGGAAATTGCGACACGGGTGGGCAGTGTGGAGCAAGTAGTTCTGGACTTGAGCAAACAACTCTCAACAATCAACTCAGTGTTGCAAGCGCCAGTGAAAGAACCAACAAAAGGAAGTAATACTGACTTGCCTTCAAGCTCTCAACAGAGACCCAAATCACCAACAATGTCGCAGGAACAGTTGCAAAGTCAAGCACTCAGAACAGAGCAGCCGAGGAAACAATTGGAAGCAGAGAAGGAGAAAACCAGACAATTGAAAGAATTGCATCTACACAACTTGCCTCCCGTCAGAACTAGCAAACCAGCAGCCCCTCCTGGATATGCACAACAAGGTAGGACAGATCAGGCAAGTCCTTTGGGCACTCCAGTCACAGCCAGACAACCTACATACACTCCCGCTTTTCAGCAATACTATCAGCAAAATAGAGATAGGCAACTGTGGCAGGGTTATGCAAAAACCTATGAACAAGATATGCAGTGTCAGTTCATAAAGTCTTTGACAAAAGGACCTAAAATGGATTTTTCTAGATTTGAAGGAGAAGACCCTGTTGGTTGGATCAGACAGTGCAACAAGTACTTTCAATTGTCTGGAGCACCTGAGGAATATAAAGTTTCTTTGGCTCTGCTATATATCATTGGTGAAGCAGATGTTTGGCTAAGAAGATCTGGTCTACTAAAGAAGGAAGTATCATGGAAGGAATTTTGTACAAAGATCACCAAAAGATTCTCTGCACAGGGCCCTTATGACTTGACTGAAAAGTTTAATTCAGTGAAACAGTCTAACAGCACAGTGTTTGAATACACATTTTTTTGTGAAGATCTTATGGCTGATGTACAAGAGGAAACTCCAGAGTTAGGAGAATCTTGGTTTGTAAGATGCTATGTCAATGGACTAAGAGAGGGTATAAAATACCAAGTAAGACCATTGAGGCCTCAAACTCTTACAGATGCTTACTGGTTAGCAAAAGATGTGGAACCTTGTCATCCACCTGTAACTGCCAGCACAAAAAGAACTATTGTCCCTTACAACAACTACTATCAGAAAAGTGCTGGTGGATATCCAAAAAAAACAGAGTGCTACTCCTTCTCTCAGCAACAAATTCCTATTAGACATGCTGAAATTCCTACAAGTAGTGCACAGAAAATCAGGAAACCAGGAGAATGTTGGAGGTGTGGAGACAAGTGGGTGCATGGTCACAAATGCAAGTTAGTTCCTAATGTGCATGCTATGCAACAAGAAATAGAGGAACAAACCACTTATGACACGAGGAACAACAGTTAGAGGAACAAGCGGCGCCAATATCTGAAGGATATCAGGCTATGTTCATATCTGCTTTTGCAATGGAAAAAGGCAGTCGCCTTGTTGGATTCTGGTAGCACTACATCTTTCATCAATCAAGATTTTGCAATAAAATCCAATTGCAACATGCTACCTGTCAAACCTAGAAAAATTGCAGTAGTTGGTGGTGGTATATTAGTGTCTGCTGCAATGGTGCCCAACTGTCAATTTTAGATTGCTAAAATGACACTTTCTCACAGTTTTAGAACACTATCTTTACCAAGCCATGATGCAATTCTCGGTTATGATTGGTTTACTGCGGTTAGCCCTGTTGCTTTTGATATTCCTGCACAACAATTCAGTTTTACACATGGGGGCAAGCAAACTGTGTCCACAGCTGTGTTCACTACTCCTGCTAGTGTGAAAGAGGTTCCTCCTAAGAAAAGGGACAAATTCATGGACAAAGGGCCAGAGGTTTTCCTGTGTCAAGTTCATAACATACTCATGGATGCACCTGAAGGTTTTAAAACTCCAGCACAAATACAGAAATTACTGCTAGAGTATGCAGATTTGTTTGAGGAGCCTAAAACACTACCCCCTCATAGGGCTTTGGACCATACAATTCCATTAGTGCAAGGGGCTGCACCACCACATGTCAAACCTTACAAGGTTCCCCAACACCAAAAGAAGGAAATGGAGGAGCAGATAAATTTTTTACTAGGTGCACATTTGATAAGACACAGTCAGAGTCCTTTTGCAGCTCCTATTCTGTTAGTAAAAAAGAAAGATGGGTCCATGAGGCTATGGACTGATTTTAGAAAGCTTAATTCACTGACCATTAAGAACAAATTCCCTATACCTGTTATAGAAGATTTGTTAGACGAGTTGCATGGAGCAAAATACTTCACCAAACTGGATTTAAGGTCTGGTTACCATCAAATCAGAATGGCACCTGAGGATATACATAAAACAACCTTCAGAACGTTCCTTGGCCATTTTGAGTTTCTGGTCATGCCTTTTGGCCTTTCCAATTGTCGGTGCCAAAAACGACAGATCTCGGGTAGGGGGTCCCAAACTGTGCGTCTAAGGTCGATGGTAACAGGAGACAGGGGACACGATGTTTACCCAGGTTCGGGTCCTCTCTATGGAGGTAATACCCTACTTCCTGCTTGATTGATCTTGATGAATATGAGTATTACAAGAGTTGATCTACCACGAGATCGAGATGGCAAACCCTAAAAGCCTAGCCTGCATGACTACGGTAATGATTATCTCTTCCCTCTGGTCTAAGTCCTCCGGTTTATATAGACACCGGGAGGATCTAGGGTTACACAAGGTCGATTACAAAGAAATGAATCTACATATTTGGTCGTCAAGCTCGCCTTCCACGCCAAGGAGAGTCCCATCCGGACACGGGTGCAGTCTTCGGTCTTCGTATCTTCACAGCCCATCAGTCCGGCCCATGGCTAACAGGCCGGACGCCCAAGGACCCCTTAGTCCCGGACTCCCTCACCAATGCCCCTGGCACATTCCAGGAACTCATGAACACCATTTTTGGTCCATATCTGAGGAAATTTGTGTTGGTGTTCTTTGATGACATATTAATTTTCAGTAAAAGTCTCAAAGAACATTTAGAACATATCAAGTTGGTTTTGGAGCTCTTGAGGGAACATCAGCTCTATGCTAAGATGTCCAAGTGTGTTTTTGCAGTGCAACAAGTAGAATACCTGGGGCATGTTATCTCTGAAAATGGTGTGGCCACAGATCCACAGAAGATTGCTGCTAAAGCTGAGTGGCCTATGTCTGAAAATATCACTAAACTCAGAAGTTTCCTGGGTCTAGCTAGATATTACAGAAGGTTTATTGAAGGATATGGCATCATATGTAGACCCTTGCATGATTTGCTTAAAAAGGGAATTTCTGTTGGTTAGTAGAAAACACCAAAGCTTTCCAACAACTCAAACAAGCCCTCACTTCTGCTCCTGTATTAGCTATGCCAAATTTCTCCCACCCTTTTATCCTGGAAACTGATGCATCAGGCAAAGGAATTGGGGTTGTTCTAATGCAGCAAGGCAGACCTGAAGGAAATATGCCCTAGAGGCAATAATAAAGTTGTTATTTATATTTCCTTATATCATGATAAATGTTTATTATTCATGCTAGAATTCTATTAACCATAACTTAGTACATGTGTGAATACATAAACAAACAGAGTGTCCCTAGTATGCCTCTACTTGACTAGCTCGTTAATCAAAGATGGTTAAGTTTCCTGGCCATAGACATGTGTTGTCATTTGATGAACGGGATCACATCACTAGAGAATGATGTGATCGACAAGACCCATCCGTTAGCTTAGCATAATGATCGTTTAGTTTTATTGCTATTGCTTTCTTCATGACTTATACATGTTCCTCTAACTATGAGATTATGCAACTCAAGAATATCAGAGGAACACCTTGTATGCTATCAAACGTCACAATGTAACTGGGTGATTATGAAGATGCTCTACAGGTGTCTCCGATGGTGTTTGTTGAGTTGGCATAGATTGAGATTAGGATTTGTCACTCTGTGAATCGCAGAGGTATCTCTGGGCCCTCTCGGTAATGCACATCACTATGAGCCTTGCAAGCAATGTGACTAATGAGTTAGTTACGGGATGATGCATTACAGAACGAGTAAAGAGACTTGCCTGTAACGAGATTGAACTAGGTATGATGATACCGATGATCGAATCTCGGGCAAGTAACATACCGACGACAAAGGGAATAACGTATGTTGTTATGCGGTTTGATCGATAAAGATCTTCGTAGAATATGTAGGAGCCAATATGAGCATCCAGGTTACGCTATTGGTTATTGACTGGAGATGTGTCTCGGTCATGTCTACATAGTTCTCGAACCCGTAGGGTCCGCACACTTAACGTTCGATGACGATTTGTATTGTGAGTTATGTGTTTTGATGACCGAAGTTTGTTCAGAGTCCCGGATGAGATCACGGACATGACGAGGAGTCTCGAAATGGTCGAGAGGTAAATATCGATATATTGGAAGGTTATATTCAGACACCGGAATGGTTCCGAAGTATTTCGGGTATTTTCCGGAGTACCGGGAGGTTACCGGAACCCCCCGGGGAAGTAGTGGGCCTTAATGGGCTTTAGGGGAAAGGAGAGAAGGGCCTCAAGGGGTGGCCGCGCCCCCCATGGCTGGTCCGAATTAGACTAGGAGGGGGTTCCCCCCCTCTTTCCTCCGCCCTCTTCCTCCTCCCCTCCTTCTTATAGTTGGAATAGGAAAGAGGGGGGCCTGAATCCAACTTGGACCGGGAGTCCAAGTAGGACTCCCCCCTTTGGCGCGCCCCCTTGGGCCGGCTTCCTCTTCCCCCTCCTTTATATACGTGGGAGGGGGGCACCCCAAAGACACACCAAGTGTTCTCTTAGCAGTCTGCGGTGCCCCCCTCCACAGTTACACACCTCGGTCGTATGGTCGTAGTACTTAGGCGAAGCCTTGTGATACGTCTCCATCGTATCTATAATTTTTGATTGTTCCATGCCAATATTCTACAACTTTCATATACTTTTGGCAACTTTTTATACTATTTTTGGGACTAACATATTGATGCAGTGCCCAGTGCCAGTTCCTGTTTGTTGCATGTTTTTTGTTTCGCAGTAAATCCATATCAAACGGAGTCCAAACGGGATAAAAACTGATGGCGATTTTTTTGGAATATATGTGATTTTTGGGAGTAAGAATCAACGCGAGACGATGCCCGAGGGGGCCACGAGGCAGGGGGGCGTGCCCCAGGGGGTCAGGCGCACCCTGGGCCCTTGTGGCCACCCCGTAAGGCGGTTAGTGCCCTTCTTTCGCTGCAAGAAAGCTAATATCCGGATAAAAATTGTGTCCAAAATTCAGCCCAATCGGAGTTACGAATCTCTAGGAATTTAAGAAACGATGAAAGAGCAGAATCAGGAAACGCAGAAACAGAGAGAGACAGAGAGACAAATCCAATCTCGGAGGGGCTCTCGCCCCACCGCCTCCATGGAGGCCATGGACTAGAGGGGAAACCCTTCTCCCATCTGGGGATAAGGTCGATGAAGAAGAATAAGAAGGGGGCCCTCTCCCCCTCTCTTCCGGTGGCGCCGGAACGCCGCCGGGGCCATCATCATCACCGCAATCTACACCAACACCTCCGTCATCTTCACCAACATCTCCATCACCTTCCTCCATCTATCTACAGCGGTCCACTCTCCCGTAACCCGCTGTACCCTCTACTTGAACATGGTGCTTTATGCTTCATATTATTATCCAATGATGTGTTGCCATCCTATGATGTCTGAGTAGATTTTTGTTGTCCTATCGGTAATTGGTGAATTGCTATGATTGGTTTAATTTGCTTGTGGTTATGTTGTTGTCTTTGGTGCCCATCATATGAGCGCGCACATGGATCACACCATACACTACAAAAAAATACACTTCCGTGATGATACGTGTTTGTCACAATAGGTCGCGTTTTTTGTCATGCATGTACATCCATGACGATTTTATGACAGAATCAAGATAGTCATACCTGTGCTGTCGTAGAAGTGTTCCATGACATTACCAAAATTATCATCACGGAAGTGTCCACTTCCATGACGATAAATCGTGCATCACAGAAGTGCTTTCGTCAAGGGTGACCGACACGTGGCATCCACCGTAATGGAACGCCGTTAAGCTATCGGGTCCGGTTTTGGATCCGATAACCCATTAACAGCCCCGACCAATGGGGATTTTCCACGTGTAAAATCATCATTGGCTGGAGGAAACACGTGTCGGCTCACCGTTGGGACAGATGTCATCCACTCATTGGACCCAAGGCGTCTATGATACATTGACACGTGGCATGGCCCAATAGCGGCCCATTCCTGTGAAAAGGCCGGCCCGTTTGACTTGGTCAAAAGGTGGCAGGCTGACCTACGGAAAGCCTGTTAACGGCATGTTCGCATATAGCCCATTTATAGCCCGCTAACTCACGGCCAGTTACGGCCGACCGGAATTAGGCCCAGTAGCGTCATCTGGGCCGTCCAATATGATTCCAGCCCATTGTAACTTCCGGCCCATGTATGGCCCATGAAGTATTTCGGCCCATATGAGTCCCTTTGTAACTCTTGGCCCATTAACGGCCCGTGGTGAAACCGGCCCATAATGAACAGTGTATCGCTTTATACCCATTAGCGGCCCATTATTCCATTGGGTCGTTTCCAGCCCGTGTTACCTTTCAGCCTTCTCAGGGCCCATTTATTCTTGGGCTCATTTCCAGCATTCGGTTACTTACGGCCCGTTACTGGCCTTTTCTGCTTATGGGCCAAATTCAGCCCATGGATACAGTCGGCCCGTTAATCTGTTGGGCCATTTTCATAGCATCATCAAATACGGCCTATTAACGGCCCGTTATGGTCAGCCCATAAAACATACGATTTCCACTCAAGCCCATTTACGACCCCTTATACGGCCCGTACAAGGCCCATAGATGAGACGACCCATATAAGGCCCATGGATCCGACGACCCATAGAAGGCCCATGGATCCGACAGCCGATAGAAGGCCCATGGATCTGACAGCCCATAGAAGGCCCACGGATCTGACGACCATAGAAGGCCATGGATCGTCCATCCCATAGATGGCCCATGGATCGTACGGCCTGTGGAGGGCCATGGTCACTACAACGTTTGGGCGAGTTGGCCCCCGTTTGAACGATATAGCATATTCAAAGAATTATCCTACTCTATACTGTCACCTCTAAAAAACATACACTATACAATAAAGAGACTAAGGCATAGAAACATAGAATAATCCTACATTATACAATAAAGAAATTACAGACGATTATACCCACTGGGGATTATGGTTCCGCGCTAGTGATAATAAAGCATACACAAACAATAAATTACATACATTAGGCAAATACAGCTCCTACATCATGGACGCGCATAAACATAACTTACCATTTGAACTATAATCTCTTTAGAAAATAGGATTGACTGGATTTAGATAGCACAAATTTCACTCTGCAAAATCTCCAATTCCTTTGTTGTTACCTCAGTGTCTTGTTTCATTTTTTTGACTCCTGCATCTAATACCTGCATGTCTAGTCTCAACTTGTTGATTGTATGTTGAGAATCATGTACACGTTGTCTTGCCACCTCTAGTTGATGCTCGAGAACATCAGCACATTCCAATTCCAACCCATATTCATTCGGTAATGACCATGCTGCACTGCTCGCAGATCTTTGTGTTGATGTCACTTCATCCTGAAATGTTTCTCTAAGTACACATGACTAGGGCAAAAATATAGTTACAACAGTGAAGCGAGCAAGACAGACTATTTTGTACATGGCAAAACAAGACTAACAATAATGTTACACGTCATGAAGCATAAGCAGGTGATATTTTAAAAATTATAAAAAAGGTAGTCTGTGCAGCTTGCATACAGAAATCTCTCTTAGCTCACCAGAGGAGCATGATGTTGGGGCCCAATCCAAAACACAGACAAGTTACAAATTTAGACAGCTCGTTGTGTAGAAGTAAGCAAGCAATTGGCCATTTTGTAGCTGAATTAAAGTCTTACGGAGCATAATGAACAACATAGGGTTTCATACAAACATAGTACAACAAGCAAAACTATGCAATCATTAGCCTAGTATAAACTAGATTGTGAGCCTCATGCAATAATAGTTGGTTAATAGACTTCAAAGCTTCAGGCACACTTCGACAAAGTAATTAAATGGTAAGGCCTTTAATTATGTCAACTAATAGTTATACAAGTACCCAACATCAGGCATCATTCTTTGGGCATCTCATTAACTGAGGACAAATAAAGAAATTGAAAAGAGCAAATTAACTATGCCTGAAACAAACAAGGAATTGAACTATTGAGTTGGATACAGTGACTTACCTTAACAGGTTGAAGAGGCTCAGTGCAGCTCCTACTTCTCTTGCAAGGCTCCTTCCTAACATCTTGTACTTGGAAATCCTCAATCTTATCTTCATTGCACCCCCTCTGCAAGGTGACACAAACTAGTCACTCGTCTCCTTGGAAGATAAATATGCATACTTTCCAGTCTGTGAACACAAAAGGATGAGATTATAACAAAATGACGCCACATAATGAAACATGCTGCATCTCTTGCACTTGCACACAATGAAATGAGCATTTACTATGTCTGCACTATGTAAAAACTAGGCATACCTTCGAACTAGATCTCCAGGTACTCTTGGAGAGCCTACTTTAGTGTACAGCAAAACTATCTCACCTACGAGTTAGAAAAGGCCCCACTACAGCAGCCCTTAGTGTTTAAATCATTGACAAGCTCTGTTAGAGTGTTAGGTCAAGAACATCAAGTAATCAAAGCAAACAGTCCTAGTATGGCTGCCTGATGCAAACAAGCAATTGAACAGATGTGTGAGCAAATCTTACATATCAAGAAAAGAAGCAAAGAAGGAGGCTTAAAGGCCATCACTTGACTGACCAGATTTAAGGGGCATTTAAACATCATGTGCAACGTATGAACTAACATAACATTGCATATTCCAGATTCTACAATGGAATGCACATGTATGGTGATGCCTAAATGTACACTATAGCAGGCATGAGTGATTCATCATTGCACGCACAATTGAACTACAGGTTAAGGGCCAGTTCTATTCCGCCTTTCAGGGCTTATTGTCAAAATAAGCCATAAAAGATGTAAAGAAGTCATTTTTGAGTTATGGGCTTGGGCTTAACTAATTTCGCTTTGGAGGGGGGTGTTTTGGGTAGAACCTCACTAAAAATTGAAGGGAAGGGGAATAGTGAAATGACTTTGTTGTCTGCCTATATTACACTCAAAATGCAACTGTTGACGCCCGTGTCACACCTCACCCTCAAGTAAAAACAAACACGCAAGCGTTCATTGCCATGCCCGCTTGCATCTCCTCTCCCCTTTCCCTCTACCTCGATCCCCTGCCTGCAGCACTAGGGTTCCTCCAGCGAGCCGTCGCCACTGGTCCCATCTTGCCTGGTCCTCGACGATGCTCTGTCCAGCTAGGCTACATGGCCAGTGGGTAGGGGCAAATCTCCCTGGCTGTTCCTCCCTTTGGCGCCGCCCCTCATTCTCATGGTCTCCAGCAGCTGCTCCACTGTGGTTCGTCCAACGCACTACTCCGGCAGGCGCTGCACAACTAAGCCTGATGCCACACTGCGGCAGAAGGCACCTTATTCCCTCTCCCCACCTCCCAGGCCGTGGCCTTGAGGTGCTGTTGAAGGATGAGCTCATCCAACAAGGTGAGGATCTCCTCTGATTTTTTGCAAATTTTTCATTCTGATCCACTATACGATGAATTGCTATGAGCTACTTCTGCTGCTGCTATATGATGCATTGCTATAGCTGCTCCTGCTGCTGCTATATGATGAATTGCTATGAGCTGCTGCTGCTATATGATGAATTGCTATGAGCTGCTGCTGCTATATGATGAGTTGCTATAAGCTGCTCCTGCTGCTGCTGTATGATGAATTGCCATGAGCTGCTCCTGCTGATGCTATATGATGAATTGCTACGAGCTGCTCCTGCTGCTGCTATATGATGAATTGCTATGAGCTGCTCCTACTGCTGCTATATGATGAATTGCTATGAGCTGCTGCTGCTATATGATGAATTGCTATGAGCTGCAGCTGGTATATGATGAATTGCACACTGCTGCTGCTGCTCCTGTATGATGAGTTGCTATGAGCTGCTGCTGCTATATGATGGTTTCAGGTGGTGCTGCTATATGATAATAACCAGCCACTTGGACCATTGAATTTCAATAAATAATTGTTCTTCATTTAAATGTGGGTCATGCATTCTTCGTTTAAATTAGGCAATGGGATCTCTATGGAAAACATTGACCAAAGTAGATTGTGCCAAGTAGATGGTATCTTTGTATTTGCATTTTGAGCAAATAGTGATGGTCTATTTTCCTATCATATTAATTACTGCACTGGGTTCAATTTGTGATGTTTGCAAGTCAAATTAATTTTCATATGGGCAGCAAAATGAAAAAAAATATAATGCAATCTAGACTTTTCACTGATCATACCAAAGATAAGCTGAAAACGCAATGAAAAGAACTAGTTGGCTTATTACATGGAGCTTATATTCATAGGTGCTTATTTTCTTAGGATAACTCGTAATAAATGTCCCTAAGAAACTTGGCCAATAGAACTGACATACAAATAACATGTCACGATGATTGCAATGGAGGAGTGACGTACCATAACACACTGTATAGGCTCACCGCTGCCTCTCCTTTTTTTGCGATGTTCCATGAAATTGCCACATACATCTTGTACTTTCTCATTGTGTAACCCTATCTGCAAGTTGACACGACTAATTTCAGACATCTCTACATGAATACATTGCATATCCCTTGCGCATATTTAAACCACCAATTAATGATTGTGTGCGTAGCATAAACTAGCCTTGACTCTGTGTGCTGGACTAGCAGGCACTCTAAGTGAGCCTAATGTAGTGCACTGGAATTCCTACATGCCACCTACGATTTTGTGTAATGTACTACCTCTGTTCCTAAATATATGTCTTTGTAGAGATTCCAGTATAGACCACATACAGATGTATATAGATGCATTTTCGAGTGTAGATTCACTCATTTTGCTTCGTATGTGGCCTATAGTGGAATCTCTAGAAATACTTATATTTAGGAACGGAGGTATGAGGTAGTATCATGTATGACATCTACATATCTAATTTAGCAGCCAGTAGTAGAAATCATTGTCTGCACAAATGGATTACTGGTCGAAAATCCTAGTAAAGCACGCTGGCAGGCACAGAACAATACAAGAGAGAGAGAGAGATGCACTTACAAGACCATAGCAATGCCTCAGTCCAGGATCTTGGTTGGCCAAGCTGCTAGATCCAGAAGAAACATCGTCCTTGTAGTTTTTGCTAGCTGCATAACAGGTAACAGTGACCTGTTAGTATATTTGAAGTACATCGGGCAGGTGATGCTGGACGGGTTTAAAGGTAACAAGTACCTAGGCCGTAGCAGGTGCTTGGCATCTTGCCAGACGGTGGGAATCAGGTTATAAACGTCAAGGGTGATGACGCTGCGCTGGCTGTCGGGGTCCGGTAAGGAGATCTAGAACCATCGAGTAGGGTGTTTGTGGAGCGGCTCCGGTAGGGTGGACTACGGTGTGGGCGAAGCGGATCTGTGCCCGTGGACGAGGGCGTAGGTGAAGCTGCTCTGGTGGTTGGGTTAAGGATGGTGTCGATGATGCGGATCTGCGGCCATGGACGGGGTGTCAGAAGCTGCTCCGATAGGTTGGATGAGGGTGCGAGGAAGCGGATCTGAGGCCGTGGACTTGTGAGTTGGCAAAGCGGCCCTGGTAGGGTTGAGAATGGTATAGGTGAAGCTACTCCGGTGGGGTTGACGATGGTGTCGGCGAAGCGGCTCCGGTAGAGTTGAGGAAGGTGTCGGCAAAGAGGATCAGAGGCCGTCGATGTGGGAGTCGGTGGGGCAGCTTCGGGGGGGGGGGGGGGGTGGACGAAGCGTCTCCGGTGGGGAGTACGAATGAGCCACTGCAGATGCGCTGCGGTTGACGAGAGTACCGGCGAAGCAGATCCGACGCCGTGGACAAGGCCAGCACTGAATGGGCTATGGTACAGTGGTGGATGAGCACTCTACTTGTTTCTAGGGGAGGTAGGAGGGGTAGATGCGGCCGCAGAAGCAGATCCGGCGAGGTGGACGCCGCTGGCAATGAATGGGCTCTAGTACGCCGGTGGATGAGCAGTCTAGGGTTTCAAGAGGGGAGGGGAGAAAGGCCGATGAAGTACGAACGACGTGATGTAAGATGCTCTGGTGCTGTGGAGTTAGTCGTTTTTGCGGGAGGGGGAGAGGAAATGGGGGTGCCGTGTAGTGGGGGGAATCGGAAGTTACCAAAGCAGCCCTGACCTATTATGTAGATGAGGGCGGTATTGTAACTGTTGGTCTCCGTGCACCAAGGAGAAAAGGGGAATTTCGCATGCTAAAGACTAAGGTGGCGGAAATTTTAGAAGGAGGCGTGAGATTTCGCCGCCCGCGGGATCGTTCGTATCCAGTTTCAACTAATTTTGGACCGTGCTAGAGGGAAGGTCATGCGAGACTGTGTACACGGGGCATGCTCAGCAGTTAATAACTGATGTGAAGTCCACCCCCAAAAAAGACAATAACTTGGGATGATGCGCCGATAACTTGGACGTTCACACGGCATGACCAATCGTACGGGTGTAGTGGCGCGTTCACAAAAAAGGGATCAAACGCTCAGCCTATGTATTTCTCGTGTAAATAGATAATTTAGTGCAATTGGTTATTTACTTTAAACATAATGCATTGACGTGTTAGTGTAGAGGCGCACAAAAAGAAATGGATATTGTAGTCCGCTACTTAAAAGTGTTACCTCATATGATTACATAGCCTCCATTTCATAAATTGCGTACCGGTTGAATTCATATATGAATATTACATATATTACTTCATAATAGAACCTTAAATCATCCAAGACTAATGATTTTGAATGCAAGAGTAACAATGGCTCATGTACATGATAGCTACATTGGTTGTTTGAAGAAACATCACTGTAACTTTGGCATGCACAACTGAAAAGGTTTATTTAAATAGAAAAAAACGTGATACGTGAGTGTCCAATCTTTATAGCATTGAATCGATATTGTACCTTTGGCCATGATACGAAGTAGATATTGATTTATGTTCCGGAACCATATGAATACATACAATGGGATTCCAGCGGAGCACCTTTTGTTTTGAGATTTCGCTCTCTCTCTCACGCACACACACGCTTGCATTTGCATGAACACCGTTTTGTTTATCTTCGTGATGCTTTAAGTATGCCTCTCACAAATGCTATCTACCTATCCCTTAATATAGCTAGATATGTGTCACACAAACTCATTCTCCCTACTAGCAAGATGCCCATGCGTTGCACGAAACATCAAGATGCATTTGTATGAGTAGTTTATCTTGTGGGAGAAAAGGATGAATGAGGGAATTCCTTATTTGCAAATGCGGAGAGGGGTGTGGGTATCTTTTTGCAAAATTGCCATGGTTACCTTCCTATCCGTCGGATATAAATCGGATGGCCTATATTGCAGGATGGCAGGAACACCATCATCACCAACTTTGTTTTTTATAAGAGTAGAGATATGTAAGTGTCACTTCTCCCTCGACACCCACACCCACACCCACATAACCACACACACACACACTTCCTAACACCGAAGGAGTAGGGTGACACCTCGATCTTGATACTAATCTATCAACTGGCTTCTCTCTCAAACACACACACACACACACACGCACACACACACACACACGCTACCCGACACCGAAGGATTAGGGTGGCACCTCGATCTTTATAGTAATCTATCTACTCCTCTTTCAAACACGCACACTCTCGATACATCTTTCTCTCCCTCCCCCTCCCCCACCCCAACAATGACAGCAGAAGGGTGACAACTCGATCTGATCATAATATGTCAATTGGTTTCTCTCTAGAACATTGTGTCTCCGTGCCTCGCTCAGTAGCCCCCTTGATATGTAGGCTTCTCGCGCGCGCACAGCTGTAGTGACGATGACACTGAACCCAGTGTGCCTCGTTTTTACCGGCCTCATGTGATAGTTTTCACCCTGTTTTCTGTTAATTAACAAGGCAACCTTTTCTTTGTTACTACTAGTGAATCTGAAATCATTCGGGGCAGACATAAAATATATCACTTCAACCCAATTATCACAGTAACTATTTTAAAAGAAACTAGCTAGATGCCCGTGTGTTGCACGGAACATCAAGATGCATTTGTATGAGTAGTTTATCTTGTGAGAGAAAAGGATGAATGAGGGAAGGCCGTATTTGCGAACGTGGAGAGGGGTGTGGGTATATTTTTGCAAAATTGCCATAGTTTCATTCCTATCCGTTAGATATAAATCCGACGGCCTATATTGCAGGATGGCACGCACACCATCATCACCAACTCTGTTTTCTACTCCCTCCGTTCCTAAATATTTTTCTTTTTAGAGATTTCAACAAGTGACTACATATGGAGCAAAATGAGTGAATCTAAACTCTAAAATATGTCCACATACACATCCGTATGTGGTAGTCCATTTGAAATCTGAAAAAGACAAATACTCCCTCCGTTCCTAAATATAAGACCTTTTAGTGATTCTACTATAAACTACATACGAATGTATATAGACATACTTTAGAGTGTAGATTCACTCATTTTGCTCCGTATATAGTCTATAGTGGAATCCCTAAAAGGTATTATATTTGGGAACAGAGGGAGTATTTAGGAATGGATGGAGTATAAGAGTAGACATGGAGATATATCTCTAGCATGGTCTACAACAAAAATGTGCTGGACTAGTTAGCGCCGGATGCTCACAATGCGATGACATGAGTTCGAATTCTGTCTTTAACTTTAGATTTTTATATTATATATTGCTTATTTAATATTTACTTCTTTCGCTACTGTACTGACAGTGGAACCCACAGAGTACTTAGAATACAAGATTACAGATGGACTTGTTTCTTTTTAACTTTCTGTACGAAGCTGTAGCCACCCTGCAAGTCACGTGTACAATGTACATGCAATTAAATTTTTATAGAGGGACAATCATACATGCAATTAACTCAAATGGATTGGATTTCACTCTATTATTTCCAGCATAAGAGCATCTCCAACGGCAGCTGGCAAATTTCCTTCTGCTTCCTTCCGCGGAGGATGACATCAAACGCCAGAGGCATACATTTTCACAACTCTAACCAACGAGATGAAATTCGTGCAAACACGGACTGATTTCATATTTTAATATAAGCATGAAGGATTTCGTATAAAAAAGCCGGATCTTCATATAAACATGATGGATTTCATTACATTTACATGAACGAAGCGGTGCCAATCCGACTCTCTTGGTACAATTAATACTCCCTCCGTCCGGAAATACTTGTCCTAGAAATGGATGTATCTAGACTTATTTTAGTTATAGATACATACAATTTATCCATTCTTAGAACAAATATTTCCCGCCAGCTGGAGAGGGAGTACATAATCTAAATGGCCGCCCGCGGATCCCTTTGTCTTCCTCATGCCCGGCAGACACTTGCGGGGTCGACGAAGGTCCCCGGAAGAGACGAAGCAGCAAGGAAACCACCTGAATGCGCAGTCGTCGCCTCGGCGGTGGCCTTCATGGGACCCAAGTGGCGGCGGCCTCCCGTGTTCTACTTCTCCTCGATGATGGTGGTGGACACGGAGAAGCTGGCCACTGACTCGTCGCTCTCCACGCACCCGGCTTCTGTCTCTGCCTGCATGGCGCTGCCGCAGGCATGGGAGGCGCGCCCACATACACTGGTGGCGCGGTACGACGCGCAGCAACGACGCCCATACTAGTGTGCTCGCCACCGTGCCAGCATGGAGCAACTCGCCACTCCTCATCGAGATGAACTGGAGCGCCGAGTTGCTGAACCATGCGCCTGCTTGGGGTGGCAACTGGCTTCATCGGGCCAAGCAAGGTTGGTGAAGCACCGAGTGACCTCGCCCGTATTCGGAGGGCTCGGCGGGCCACCCAGCTGGGTCATATACCAGAGAACGGCTCCTCGGAAGCCATCAGAAGAGTGGAGAAAATGGTGAAGGAGGAGATGGGGGAGTGGCGGAGGGGTGTGATTCTTGCCCGCTGTCTGTCTGGCCCTGTGTAAATAGAGGGCGGATGGTAGGAGCTTGGCCGGTGTCTGGCCTCGTTTAAACTAAGGGCGGATGGGAGGAGCTCGGCTAGTGTCTGGCCTCGTTTAAACTGAGGGCGGACGGGAGGAGCTCGGCCGGTGTTGCGTTTAATTCCGGCCCGCTCATGAACGGACGTGTGGCCGGAGTAGGTTTCTCGGTTTGCATGCGGGTTTAATGGAGGTGAGGAGGCGTGTTCAGCCGGGCGTGCAGCAGGCGGCGTAGTACTATTCGATTTGACAGTGGGCGGCGCAGTTCCCGATACGGCTTTAATGCAGACGAGGAGGGAGTAGCGGTTCCCGAAATGTTGAACGGCCAATGCATTCTCCTTCAATTAATGCATGAGGGAAGTAATGGGAGGAGGACCGGGAAAAGAGGCTGCATGATGTGGATGCAACGCAGTTTGCCCTCATATAAAGGCGCCCCTCCATTCCAATGCAACTACCACATCGTACGCACCTAAGCATTTACCTAAGCACCTACACTACGCGCAAAAGTCCTCGCGCCAGACCCATGGCCGCGATGCGCGAGAGCGGCCAGCGGTTGTGCCAGGTGGTCCACGACGCCGACCTGCGGCATGGCACCGAGGATCGTCTCTAGACGGTGTTGGCAACCGGCTGGTGGATGGCCGCCGTCGGCGCCAACTACGACTCTCAGTTGGACCAGATGATCGTTGCCACCACCAACAAGTTCACCGTCCAAAAGAAGCTCGCGGACGACATCGCCCTACTCCTCCAGCCCGCGCACCCGGGCTCCTCATTGCCTGCCACCCTAATCGGCCTCCATGGTCGGAACCTCTTTCAAGCACTGGTGGCCCTATTGTCGGCGTTCTGGGAACGGGGGTCCCCAGACTTGCCTGCCTGCGGCCCACGGCGTGGCTCTGCGAGTGGGCCCGTACGACCCATCTTCACCAGCAAAGATTCAAGACCCTCGCGAGGGGCCAAGCCTCGCGAGGCGGACAACACAAGACCTCCTCAGGAGCGGCCTCACCAGGCTGGCTCACGAGGGGCGGAGAGATCAAGGCAAGGCAAACCTCGCGAGGTTCCAATGACGTGAGCCATGACGATCGAGACCAGGCGGGCGCCAGCGCACATAGTGTCCTTGTTTCCTCTTTGGTGCTAAGGAGGCAAGTGCAGGCGAGGAGTTCCGAGGCATCAGGCAAAGGTTTCCATATCGATGCAACGAGACCAAGACCAGCAGGACAGCAAGATGGAGGTCACCGTGGAGCCCAAGACAGCGTCACCACCAGAGCCTTTGGCAGGCGAAGACTACTTTTGTCAGGATAAGCTGTACTAGCCGACCCCTTTCAAATTGGCCATTATTGGCTCCCTTCCGGCTCAAATATTTGGGAAGAGGACCAGGGCCTCTATAAATAGGATTAGCCACCACAGTAGGAGGCCATCTTGAACTGAGCCTCAGACATCCCATCTGGAGGTCGATTCATCCACCCTCACGCCCACTATTTCACCAAGCACAAGAACACCTCCCCTCAGGAGGCTGTTCTTGCCCTTGTACTGTTCATCCTCAGCCCTAGAGGCAATCCACCACCACCACACTGGAGGAGGGTATTACACCACAACGGTGGCCCGAACCAGTATAAATTTGTGTCTTGTGTGTTGTGAGTTCGAGTGCCTAGTCTAGAGACCGCGAAGTGTTTGAGGGCGTGATCAGTGAGGGAGGGATCTCTGTGCGCACCCCAGTGTTCGAACCTTAAGGGTTTTGTCGGAACCCGAAATCTGACACCTGCGACTGCCCGCCGATGCCACGAAGAATGTCCACCTGGAGGTCGCCCTCGCCGCGAGGTGCCTCGCCCTGCAAGAATTCGTCGACCTACACATCCACGTGTACGAGCAAATCATGTACATAGGTATCTACAAGGCCAGTGAGGACGCTACGACATTGGCCTTCCTCAACCGGCTAGAAGCCTTGGATGCCTTTGCTAAGAAGCACCCCAACCTCGCCACAAAAGCCGCCGCTCCTTAGCCGCCGGTCGGTGGCCCGACGCACTAAGTTGAGGAGGAGGAGGTCATACGTTGATGGATGCATCTTTCTTCTTGCCTTCTGTAACCACCACTGCGATCGCATCATCATCGTGGCCTTAATTCTTATTGTGCTGTTGCATTGTCGTTCCAGTCAATACCGACATGTGCGATCCCTTTGCTTAATTATATGCATCACTGTAACTAGTACTGCATCCGTCAATTTATAAGTTGTGTGCTTACCTTTTCCATCAATTTCGTGCAACACGCGGGCATGTTGCTAGAAACACTAGAACATGTCGGACCGCGTGTGACCAAACCAATGATGCGCCAACCTAGCTACTACGTACCCTGCTTATTTGGCGGAAATAGCCCCACCCTAGCGTTTCCAATCGTTATTTCTATCTATCGATCGTGCCAAGGAGCAGAACCAAAATGTTACAATTTATACATGTTTCACTACTCCTACTCCTATAAAAGACTCAGTTGGTGATGGTGGTGTGTCTGCCATCCGTCGTTTCTGACCATTAGATCTGCATCTAACGGCTGTGAGGTAAGTTGTGGCATTTTTGCAACAATAGCGCACTTCTCTGCTCGAATTTGCAGAAAACCCCTTATTATCTTGAAAGCAACCACATCCCTCCCTCACCTCATCAAAACAGCCTGAGAAATATATTTTGAGTGAAAAGTACTCCCTCCGTTCCTAAATATTTGTCTTTCTAGAGATTTCAATAAGTGACTACATACAGAGCAAAATGAGTGAATCTACACTTCAAAATATGTCTATATAATCCGTATGTGATAGTCCATTTGAAATCTCTAAAAAGACAAATATTTAGGAACCGAGGTAGTAATATATTAGGAGTATATCAAAACAAGAGTGATTTCTTTCAAGTTTGTGAACAAGTACTACTATTCTACTACTTTGGATCCATCGCAATGCACATGCACATTGCTAGTAAAAGGAAAAGGCCTGCCGCGTTCGTGTCGCACTCCCCACCCCCCTACACGCCCCGGAATCGGGAGTACTCCACGGCCTGTCCGGCACAACACATAGCTTAGGGAAGGCGTGTTGCCTAGCATTTTCACTTTCATGTGGGACCGCCGTTGAGCAAACCGACTATTGGCAAACCGCACCTCGCCCGCCGCCGGGTTGGAAAACAGAAACATGGGGAAGATCTAGCTGTAGCACGGAAGCCAAGAAATTTGGTGTTAGATGGGGCTCGTTGATAGAGTAGGAGCATTCCGTACTACTCTACTCCTACTAGTACCAACTTTGTACTATACAACCAGTACTACCACTATACAACTAGTAGGTACGTGCATGACACAACATCGTAGGAACAAAAACCAGGAAGATCTTATTTTGGGTGATTTATCTTTTTTCCAATCAACGTAGTATGAATAATATGATGTGGGGGCACCCATGAAGCTTATGTGGCTTGGTTGCATGGCTACAAAAGGTTATAGAAAAATAAATAGATAATGTGTTTAGAGTGCACTCCACTAAATAGATATACTTTGGATCCATTGCAACGGGTCGGCACATCTATATCTATACCCCCTATATAGTGTGTGAATAACTTTGAAAGTTGGTCATTGGATGAAGCCAATCCGACGGTAGAAAGATGGCAAATCCGAGCACTACTGGCCGTTGGATATCATGTACATTCCACCAGATTCTGCCACATGTAGAATCTAGAAGACTCCATGGTTGAACTTCATTCATGACTAACTTTGCCACAACTAAGCTTACGCAAAGTGTGTCTGCCACAAAAAATGTGGCTAACAAAATGGCCACCACAAGTGTGGCAAGATTTGGCAAGAAGTTGAGTCTAGGGCATGTGGACCATCTAGCTAGAAAAGTGTGGCAAGCCACAAGTGTAGCAATAAACCAAACACATGCCTGGTGTGTTTGGTAGGGTGTATGAAGGGTGCATGATCCCAAGAGTTCCCTCCTCGACCCACTTTTGGGTGTTTGGTAGAGTGTATGGAGGGTGCATGAGTCCACACTAGCTTAGCATAAATACACTAGAAGCATGCATGAAGAGAGCATACATGAAGAGGGGTGTTGAGTTGAGCATGCATGAAGAGGGAACAACTATGCTGAGATGAGAACGCAACCAAACACACTTGTGGCACGCCTAAGCTTAGGCGTGGCAACCTTAGGCTGCAAACCAAACATCTATACCCCTATATAGTGTGTGAATAACTTTGAAAGTTGGTCGTTGGATGAAGCCAATCCTACGGTACAAAGATGGCAAATCCGAGCACTACTGGCTGTTGGATATCATCTACATTCCACCAGATTTTGCCACATGTAGAATCTAGAAGACTCCACATGTAGAAGCATAATGCACAAACCACCAGAATCTCATGCGTGCAATGCACGTGTACCTTACTAGTAGTTGGGAGTAGTAGTAAGAAACAAATTCCGGGTTTGGCGCGAGCTCGTACTGCGGGAGCACTACAAGGCCTGCCGCATGAGTTACATTTCCCTCTCGGGGCCCACAGGACCGAACTTCAGTGGCTTAGTGCCCGGCCTATGAGTCAATGACATGCGGACCTTAAATGCGGCTGGCCCGCATGTCATTCTCATGGTGGTGGTGTGGTTCGCAACTCACTCATTCGAGATGAACCGACCGGTGGTGGCGTGGCCGTGGCGAGGGTGCCACAGCTAGGCATCGGGGTGTTATGAGGCGTTGATGGCCACACCGGCGGGTACTACCTGTAGTACAGAAGTACTCCAGCTGAGGATTGATGCCCGGGACGAAATGTGTCACAGCCGTTGGATGAAATTTCGATGGTGCGGGAGTACGGATCAGAGCACAATAGCGGAGCAGGCAAACCACGTCCAATCGGGTGTGGCTCTGGTAGAAAGTTGATGGTCGCTGCAGTTTAGCTGGCCCGCATGTCATGCACACAAAGGCAGAGGAGCGGTGGGGCCGAGAGGGATGAGGCGCACGTCGGGGGGATGAGGATCCCCTGACGTGAACAATCCTACCATTCTTTCACTGACATGTGGGACCCCTAAGTGTGGGTCCCACCTGTCAGCGAAGGAAAGGCAAGGTAAGACAGTGATAGCCACATCAGAGGATCCATGTCCACATCGGGGGACGTCGTGCTTACAGGCAGGGTTGGAGCAGCGTTGTGGGAATCGCGTGTGGGTGTGGCAGTGGTAGAAACAAGAAACGTGATGGTCGTCGTGGTTCAACTTCCATGGACAAGCTGTCATGTCTGCTGACACATGTATATCAAAACTAGAGTGTTTATATTTCAAGCACATGAACAAGTATTATTCTACTACTTTGGATCCATTGCAACGCACGGGCCAGCACATTGGTAGTAGTAGTTTCTATCTCTATCTCTAGAGGCCTTCCCTCATTCATCCTTTTCTCTCACAAGATAAACTACTCATACAAATGCATCTTGATGTTCCGTGGAACGCAAGAGGATGTTTCCTTGGGGGTCTCTCCAGTGCGGCGTGGCCGTAGTTGCAAGTTGACGCCCCTTGAGGTGCCGACATTGAGGGGCACTCAGATTTCCTCCGATGAGCAGGTAAGATGAGTTTGATCACGTAGTAAATGCATTCTAAAGACTACTTCCGTGTCCATTTCCTAATTCTCCCCCTGCCCACTGTTTCACAGGTTAGGCTCAGTGCAAGTGGAGATTGGCTTGCATATGTATAGGAGGGTACCAACATCAATTTGCACAACGTTTACAACGATGACACCGTTCCTATAGAACCTTTGTCCAACATTGGGATCAGCCATGCAACGGGCCACCGCATGAATTGGTGCGATGGAACCACAGTGAGATTGAATAAGATAGCACGAACCTTGCACATGGCGGTCAAAGGTGGACCATGCATTTTGTGGCCAATTTGTTGCCGTACGAGTACGAAGACGCTGTGCTCCTTTCTAACCGCATCTTCGCGATGACAAACCAGGGGACTTGTTTCGTATGGGACACATCCTATGATATACTCCCTCTCCTAGTTTATTTGTTTTGAATCTTTTCGTTTTATAAGTTTCAAATTCAAATTTAGAGCTCCCCATCACATGTTGAGATTACAATGTCCACTAAATCGTTGCGTGCGTGTATAGTAAAGAAACAAATCTCGAGTTTGGCACGAGTTCGTGCAGCGGTAGCACCAGCCTGCCGCAGGAGTTACATTTCCCTCTCAGGGCCCTCGGGGCTGAGCTTCAGCGCCTTACTACACCTGCCTTTGAGTCAATAACATGTGGACCTAATAGGTGGCTGGTCCACATGTAATGCTCCCAAAGGCAGAGGGGTAGTGGGGCCAAGAGGGGTGAGCCGCAGGTCGGGGGACGTGTGGTGTCATGGGTTCGTGCACCGTCATGGGAATCGCGTGTGGCCGTGGTAGAAACTTGATGCTCGCTGATACGTCTCCAACGTATCTATAATTTTTTATTGCTCCATGCTATATTATCTACTATTTTGGACTATATTGGGCTTTATTTTCCACTTTTATATTATTTTTGGGACTAACCTATTAACCGGAGGCCCAGCCCAGAATTGCTGTTTTTGCCTATTTCAGTGTTCTGAAGAAACGAAATATCAAACGGAGTCCAAACGGATGAAACCTTCGGGAACGTGATTTTCTCACCGAACGTGATCCAGGAGACTTGGACCCTACGCCAAGGCATCAGAGAGGCGGTCACGAGGGTGGGGGCGTGCCCCCTTGCCTTGTGGGCCCCTCGGAGCTCCACCGACGTACTTCTTCCTCCTATATATACCTACGTACCCCCAAACGATCAGAACAGGAGCCAAAAACCTAATTCCACCGCCGCAACTTTCTGTATCCACGAGATCCCATCTTGGGGCCTGTTCCGGAGCTCCGCCGGAGAAGGCCGTCATCACGGAGGGCTTCTACATCATCATAGCCTCTCCGATGAAGTGTGAGTAGTTTACCTCAGACCTTCGGGTCCATAGTAAGCTAGATGGCTTCTTCTCTCTTTTTGGATCTCAATACAAAGTTCTCCCCCTCTCTCGTGGAGATCTATTCGATGTAATCTTCTTTTTGCGGTGTGTTTATTGAGATCAATGAATTGTGGGTTTATGATCAAGTCTATCTATGAATAATATTTGAATCTTCTCTGAATTCTTTTATGTATGATTGGTTATCTTTGTAAGTCTCTTTGAATTATCCGTTCGGTTTGGCCAACTAGATTGGTAGTTCTTGCCATGGGAGAAGTGCTTAGCTTTGGGTTCGATCTTGCGGTGTCCTTTCCCAGTGACAGAAGGGGCAGCAAGGCACGTATTGCATCGTTGCCATCGAGGATAAAAAGATGGGGTTTATTTCATATTGCATGAATTTATCTCTCTACATCATGTCATCTTGCTTAAGGCGTTACTCTGTATTTAAATTAATACTCTAGATGCATGCTGGATAGCGGTCGATGAGTGGAGTAATAGTAGTAGATGCAAAATCGTTTCGGTCTACTTGTCACGGACGTGATGCCTATATACATGATCATGCCTAGATATTCTCATAACTATGCTCAATTCTGTCAATTGCTCAACAGTAATTTATTCACCCACCGTAGAATACTTATGCTCTTGAGAGAAGCCACTAGTGAAACCTATGGCCCCCGGGTCTATTCTCATCATATTAATCTCCATCACTTTTATCTTGCTTTGCTTTTTTACTTTGCCTTTTACTTTTTACTTTTCATATCTATATCAAAAATACCAAAAAATATTATATCTATCAGATCTCACTCTCGTAAGTGACTGTGAAGGGATTGACAACCCCTAATCGCATTGGTTGCGAGTAGCTATCGTTTTGTGCAGGTACGAGGGACTTGAGCGTGGCCTCCTACTGGATTGATACCTTGGTTCTCAAAAACTGAGGGAAATACTTACGCTACTCTGCTGCATCATCCCTTCCTCTTCGGGGAAATCCAACGCAAGCTCAAGAGGTAGCAAGAAGGATTTCTGGCGCCGTTGCCGGGGAGTCTATGCAAAAAGTCAACATACCAAGTACCCATTACAATCCCTATCTCTCGCATTACATTATTTGCCATTTGCCTCTCGTTTTCCTCTCCCCCACTTCACCTTGCCGTTTTATTCGCCCTCTCTTTCTCGTTCTCCTTCTCCTTCTCCTTCTCTTTTCCGTTTGCCTTTTTCTCGCTTGCCTTGTCATCATGGCTAGTCTTATATCTTCTCCGTTGTCTCCCGAGAATGAAGTCCTAAATTTTAAACAAAGGGAGGGAGAAAATCTAAAAGATGCTTGGTATAGAATTTGCAATGCTCAAAATAGATCTACCAGGAAGCAATCTACTTCAGTTCTTCTCCGCAATTTTTATGTAGGCATTAATCCTTGGTACAAATATATCCTCGATACCATTACCGGAGGGAACTTCTTGGGTAGCCATACTTTTGATTCTTATAATGCTATGTTAGATTTATTTGGCTCACCACCTCTTTTGGTTAATGGAACCATGTTAACTTTGGAGCATGTCATGCAAAGACTTGAAATTATTGAAAATAAAGTTGCTACTATTGAATTAATTGAAAATATAGATAAAAATACCCACAATCAAATTACTCAATATGGATCTAAGGTAGGAATGACTTTGAAAAATATTAAGGAAAAGGAACCCATAGTTAATGAGAAGATAAACTTAGATTCTACTAGAATTGATAAACTTGAGGGTGTCATTACAAACTTGGGAACCACTTTTTTTTCCGTAAAGAATACTCCAAGTCCTCCTACTAAAATTTCCAAGCTTATGTATGTTCCTAAAAATAAGGGTGAATCATCTAGTAAGGAAACTTCGGATCTTAAATCTATAAGTATTCATCCCAATCTTTTTGCTATCATTAAGGAACCAATTGCTACAAATGAATTTTTCAATCTTGTGCCTAAAAGTTTGATAATCACTAGAAAGAAAGAAATTCCTAAGGGAAATAGATGCCTCATCGAAGAATTGCCTACCAAAGATGGCAATACCTAGATCTATCTTTGCTTGCTATGCCTAGCTAGGGGCGTTAAACGATAGCGCTTGTTGGGAGGCAACCCAATTTTATTTTTATTCCTTGCCTTTTGCTCCTGTTTATTAATAAATAAATTATTTAGCCTATGTTTTGGTTGTGTTTTTTTGTTTAATTAGTGTTTGTTCCAAGTAGAACCGTTGGGAAGACTTGGGGAAAGTCTTGTTGAACTTGCTGTAAAAACAGAAACTTTAGCGCTCAAGAGAACTGCTGTCATTTTTATTTGGAGAGTGATATTTAGTTAATTCTTTTTGAAGATGATTAATAGATAAATTCCTCACGTCCAGAAATTTATTTTTGAATTTTTTGGGTTACAGATCTTGCGCTAGCTACAGATTACTACAGACTGTTCTGTTTTTGACAGATTCTGTTTTTCGTGTGTTGTTTGCTTATTTTGATGAATCTATGGCTAGTAAAATAGTTTATAATCCATAGAGAAGTTGGAATAAAGTAGGTTTAACACCAATATAAATAAAGAGTGAGTTCATTACAGTACCTTGAAGTGGTCTTTTGTTTTCTTTTGCTAACGGAGCTCACGAGTTTCCTACCTTAAGTTTTGTGTTGTGAAGTTTTCAAGTTTTGGGTAAGGATTTGATGGATTATGGAACAAGGAGTGGCAAGAGCCTAAGCTTGGGGATGCCCATGGCACCCCCAAGATAATCTAAGGACACCTAAAAGCCAAAGCTTGGGGATGCCCCGGAAGGCATCCCCTCTTTCGTCTACTTCTATCGGTAACTTTACTTGGAGCTATATTTTTATTCACCAACATGATATGTGTTTTGCTTGGAGCATCTTGTATTATTTGTGTCTTTGTTTGTTAGTGTGCCACAATCATACTTGCTGTACACACCTTTTGAGAGAGCCATACATGAATTAGAATTTGATAGAATACTCTATGTGCTTCACTTATATCTTTTGAGCTAAGTAGTTTTGCTCTATGTGCTTCACTTATATCTTTTGAGCGTTATAATTTTGCTCTATGTGCTTCACTTAAATCTTTTGAGCGTTATAATTTTTCTCCATGTGCTTCACTTAGATCTTTTAGAGCACGGTGGTGGATTTTTTTTAAAGAAACTATTGATCTCTCATGCTTCACTTAAATTATTTTGAGAGTCTCTTAATAGCATGGTAATTTGCTTAATAATAATATGCTTGGTATTCAAGATTTGTGAAACTTTCTTTTGAGTGTGTTGAATACTAAGAAAAGATTGAAGCATGATAATTATTTTGAGATATGGAGGCGATAATATAAAAGTCATGCTAGTTGAGTAGTTGTGGAACCATTATGTGATGAAGTCGGAGCATGATTTATTTATTGATTGTCTTCCTTATGAGTGGCGGTCGGGGACGAGCGATGGTCTTTTCCTACCAATCTATCCCCCTAGGAGCATGCGCATAATACTTTGCTTTGATAACTTGTAGATTTTTGCAATAAGTATATGAGTTCTTTATGACTAATGTTGAGTCCATGGATTATACGCACTCTCACCCTTCCACCTTTGCTAGCCTCTCTAATACCGCGCACCTTTCGCCGGTATCATACACCCACCATACACCTTCCTCAAAACAGCCACCATACCTACCTATTATGGCATTTCCATAGCCATTCCGAGATATATTGCCATGCAACTTTCCACCGTTCCGTTTATTATGACACACTCCATCATTGTCATATTGCTAGCATGATCATGTAGTTGACATCATATTTGTGGCAAAGCCACCGTTCATAATTCTTTCATACATGTCACTCTTGATTCATTGCATATCCCGGTACACCGCCGGAGGCATTCATATAGACTCATATTTTGTTCTAAGTATCGAGTTGTAATTGTTGAGTTGTAAGAAAAATAAAAGTGTGATGATCATCATTATTAGAGAATTGTCCCAGTGAGGAAAGAATGAGGGAGACTATGATTCCCCCACAAGTCGGGATGAGACACCGGACGAAAAATAAATAAAAGAGGCCAAAGAAGCCCAAAAAAAGAGAAATAAAAGAGGCCATAAAAAAGAGAAAAGGCCCAAATAAAAAAAATAAAAAAATAAATAAAAAAATGAGAGAAAAAAAGAGAAGGGACAATGTTACTATCGTTTTACCACACTTGTGCTTCAAAGTAGCACCATGATCTTCATAGTAGAGAGTCTCTCATGTTATCACTTTCATATACTAGTGGGAATGTTTCATTATAGAACTTGGCTTGTATATTCCAATGATGGGCTTCCTCAAAATTGCCCTAGGTCTTCATGAGCAAGCAAGTTGGATGCACACCCACTTAGTTTCTTTTTGAGCTTTCATATACTTATACCTCTAGTGCATCCGTTGCATGGCAATCCCTACTCACTCACATTGATATCTATTGATGGGCATCTCCATAGCCCGTTGATACGCCTAGTTGATGTGAGACTATCTTCCCCTCTTTTTGTCTTCTCCACAACCACCATTCTATTCCACCTATAGTGCTATATCCATGGCTCACGCTCATGTATTGCGTGAAGATTGAAAAAGTTTTGAGAATGTCAAAAGTATGAAACAATTGCTTGGCTTTTCATCGGGGTTGTGCATGATTTAAATATTTTGTGTGGTGAAGATAGAGCATAGCCAGACTATATGATTTTGTAGGGATAACTTTCTTTAGCCATGTTATTTTGAGAATACATAATTGCTTTGTTAGTATGCTTGAAGTATTTTTATTTTTATGTCAATATAAACTTTTGTCTTGAATCTTTATAATCTGAATATTCATATCACAATTAAGAAGATTTGCATTGAAATTATGTCAAGTAGCACTCAGCATCAAAAATTCTCTTTCTATCATTTACCTACTCGAGGACGAGCAGGAATTAAGCTTGGGAATGCCTGATACATCTCCAACGTATCTATAATTTTTGATTGCTCCATGCTATATTATCTACTGTTTTGGACTATATTGGGCTTTATTTCCCACTTTTATATTATTTTTGGGACTAACCTATTAACAGGAGGCCCAACCCAGAATTGCTATTTTTGTTTGCCTATTTCAGTGTTTTGAAGAAACGGAATATCAAACGGAGTCCAAACGGAATGAAACCTTCGGGAACGTGATTTTCTCACCGAACGTGATCCAGGAGACTTGGACCCTACGCCAAGGCATCAGAGAGGCGGTCACGAGGGTGGGGGGCGCCCCCTAGGGCGCGCCCCCTGCCTCGTGGGCCCCTCGGAGCTCCACCGACGTACTTCTTCCTCCTATATATACCTACGTACCCCCAAACGATCAGAACAAGAGCCATAAACCTAATTCCACCGCCGCAACTTTCTGTATCCATGAGATCCCATCTTGGGGCCTGTTCTAGAGCTCCGTCGGAGAAGGCCGTCATCACGGAGAGCTTCTACATCATCATAGCCTCTCCGATGAAGTGTGTGTAGTTTACCTCAGACCTTCGGGTCCATAGTTAGTAGCTAGATGGCTTCTTCTCTCTTTTTGGATCTCAATACGAAGTTCTCCCCCTCTCTCGTGGAGATCTATTCGATGTAATCTTCTTTTTGCGGTGTGTTTGTTGAGACCGATGAATTGTGGGTTTATGATCAAGTCTATCTATGAATAATATTTGAATCTTCTCTGAATTCTTTTATGTATGATTGGTTATCTTTGCAAGTCTCTTTGAATTATCCGTTTGGTTTGGCAAACTAGATTGGTAGTTCTTGCCATGGGAGAAGTGCTTAGCTTTGGGTTCGATCTTGCGGTGTCCTTTCCCAGTGACAGAAGGGGAAGCAAGGCACGTATTGCATCGTTTCCATCGAGGATAACAAGATGGGGTTTATTTCATATTGCATGAATTTATCTCTCTACATCATGTCATCTTGCTTAAGGCGTTACTCTGTTTTTAACTTAATACTCTAGATGCATGCTGGATAGCGGTCAATGAGTGGAGTAATAGTAGTAGATGCAAAATCGTTTCGGTCTACTTGTCACGGACGTGATGCCTATATACATGATCATGCCTAGATATTCTCATAACTATGCTCAATTCTGTCAATTGCTCAACAGTAATTTGTTCACCCACTGTAGAATACTTATGCTCTTGAGAGAAGCCACTAGTGAAACCTATGGCCCCCGGGTCTATTCTCATCATATTAATTTCCATCACTTTTATCTTGCTTTGCTTTTTACTTTGCCTTTTACTTTTTACTTTGCATCTCTATATCAAAAATACCAAAAAACATTATATCTATCAGATCTCACTCACGTAGTGACCGTGAAGGGATTGACAACCCCTAATCGCGTTGTTTGCGAGTAGCTATCATTTTGTGCAGGTACGAGGGACTTGAGCGTGGCCTCCTACTGGATTGATACCTTGGTTCTCAAAAACTGAGGGAAATACTTACGCTACTCTGCTGCATCATCCCTTCCTCTTCGGGGAAATCCAACGCAAGCTCAAGAGGTAGCACTCGCCGCATTTAAGGTGGCCCACATGTCATGCACACAAAGGCAGAGGGGCGATGCGGCCGAGAGGGGTGAGGCGCACGTCGGGGGACGTGGTGCCGTGGGTTGGAGTGGCGGCATGGGAATCGCGAGTGGCAGTGGATGAAACGTGATGGTCGGCATAGTTGAACTTCCATGGACAAGCTGTCATGTCTATGGACACATGCATTGCATATCGATCACTGGAAGGAGTAGTAGAGAAAGCTAGGCGGATAAATAGTTCCTTATTGTCAAGCGGACCCACGCTACTACTTGTTCCAAAGACATGCAAACCATCAAAATAGTCCATCTATATCAATATACACCGAGAGGGAATAATTTTTTTGTACAAGAGAGGAAATAGTTCATCCATCCATAATGCCCGGCCTTTTCTTCTTCTTCTTCTTCTTCTTCTTCTTCTTCTTCTTCTTCTTCTTCTTCTTCTTCTTCTTCTTCTTCTTCTTCTTCTTCTTCTTCTTCTTATTTTCTGTGGGAGACGGCTTCGCAACAAGCTCTTTGGACCTTGCAGCTATCTTGAAACTCACACGGGCATCGAGGGCAGCATATTTTATGCGCTCGTACGTCAAGGGATAATTCTCCCATCCAGATGAACTTAATGCCACCGTCTCGTCACCCTTCTAAAGATTTGTACCAAGCACAAAATTTGCTACGTCGAATAGGGATGGTGTCTATTTATCACAATCTTCTACAGGAATTTTGATTCTGGTTTGTAGGTGAGCGATGCTTTTCAAATCAAGGTTGTACGGCTCCAGCTTCTGTTTGTCCACTTCGATGGCTGCCCCACAGAAGTATATGTCCTCCAGAGACAAGAAATCATGAAGCTCACCCGGGATGGAGGGCGCGTGTATGATGTGGTACACCAAAACATCATCTTTGAGGCACAGTTGAAGGATGGCGGCGCGTTGGATCTTCCCAGTGGCACGCTCCGTGTACTCTGCATCGAGAACGATGACCCTTGTCTCTACCTTTTCGAGGGAGTTGGATACATTGTTGATCCACTTCCAAACAACCCTTGGGTGGACGGTGACGGTGGCAACTATGCTCAATGAGCCTTCGACGAGGACATGTTGGACGCTAAAAACCTGCATCTCGATCTCTTTCGCCATTTGGAACCGCTGGAACGGAGGGCTATGGTTTGGAGAATTAGGATTAGATGGCTAGTCTAACTGAAGTAGTAGATGATTATTTAAAGAGGTTAAAACAATGTGAATGCAGTGGGGTTTGGATGCAAATGAAGACGAAGGGGAGGTGAAGAAGCCGAGGAAAATCGGTTCCCGATGGAGAAGTAAATGGGAGAAGTGGCGTGAAGGCAGTTGATTAGATGGCTAGGTAGACTAAACAGAAAGGCTATGCAGGTAGACTGAGGAGTCATACCTGTTCGTGTACGTGCCCATCCTTCCTGATAGGTGGGACCTAGGCAAACAGATAAAAAATGTGCCGTAGCTGGTTCAGATGGATATTGGCGCGTGCGTGGGAGACACAACATTCTCTGGTTAAGGAATACACGGTTATCCTCATCAAAAAAGAAAAGGCCCATCTTCGCGCTTCCGCATGCATGAGAATTTGGTTCTGCTCGCAATATGGATGATACCTGGAGGATGAAGTGAACAGGCATGCTAGCACGGGAGACCTATTTCCTCTATACAGTACTGGAGTACTCATGTTCCTACTAGTAGTAGTAGTACAACTGTGGTACACTTGATGGTCAAAATACTATTCATCCGGTCCTCACAGTGAAGTGACAACACCCTGCGCCTGACACTAGTCCAGGCGGCGTGTTCGGGTTACCAAAGTCAGCCTCACTCTGTGCACTGTGCAGTCTGTCACCGCCACTGTACAACACATTAGCATACATTAGGGAAGTAAATGTGCATATGGAGAACTCTATATTTGGAAGTAGTGAAATTCTGTAATGCTTACCATGTGTACATACGTATATTCACCCTTCAGCAATCAATGGCTAGAATAATATCCTCACAAAAATTTTGCCCACAGAACACGAGTATATAACAATGCATGGTCTGTTAGTTACCTTGAAGAATTTTTTTGTGAGGACAGAACATGATTACATAACATGCATGACATGGTAGTTTCCTGTGAAGAATCGGTTGCGAGATAACATGAGTATAACCATGCATGGCACTTCTATATTTTCGAACCCAGTATACATTTCCCTGTATTTTCCTCCCAGTTCCAACAGGGACATATCAATGTTGTTTCTTGCATTATCCTACTCATACTCTGAACAATGCTGATCTTACATTAACAATGCCTGTCTTTTTGATATGATGCAGTGTCCCTACAGTTACTGCCCTTTGTAATCACACCACCTTGGCCAAAAACAGGGAAGCACAACTAGTTCCTCGCTCGATCAGATGACGACAAAGACTGATGATCATTCGGACACATGAGCCGGAAAAGTTATATTGCAAAAACCCCACTGTATACAAGCACCGTGAATTACGTGAGTATCTGGACATTGGTTGTTACGTCTATGAGCAGGATACCAGCTTGTTGGGGCCTTCAGGATTTTTTAGTTGGAGGCGGGTAAACAGCCTTGGTTCACACTCTCTGTTTCTCGGACTCAATTATCCGATTAACCAGGAGATCACCATTGGCAAGGACCTTGATGGTAGAGAGGCTCTATTTGCTATGGAAAACTGTGTCTACACGGGGAGCCCTAGGAGTTCGGGAGCAAACTCCCCTGATTGTCAACGATATAGCCTACAGCCAAAAGAAGGTGAGAATGACAAAGGCATCCTGATTAACTTTGATCCTTGGATGTCTCAATTACGACAGGAAGTGATGTGGTTTAAGCCTTCAAGTTGATAGGTAATTGGGTTGTTGCGTCAAAAGGGTGGAGTACTAGTGCCTCCGAATCATTGGTCGCTGAAGTGGGGCTGCAAATTATGATGGTGTTGGATCATCTCTTCGAATGACTTTGTTGTCTTTGCTGCTTGTTCTGGATGGGTAGTTCTTTCTTTTGTTATGCATATTCCTTGTCATTTGGTCATCCTCGTATATGTCACTCTTACTATGTAATAGTTGCCTCTATTTAGAATGTCATTCTCGTCTGGATCACGAGAGTCTGAGCGCTGCAGATGGGTGCGTTCTGGTGGTGTAGCAAGACTTCTTATGAACTACCATGTCTTGTTGTTTATGTCAGTAGTAGTCACTAGTCAGTGTTTGAATGTTGTATATATCGTTGTTTCAAACTGTTTATTGTCTCAAACTACTGGTGGGCTAAATGAGGGCATCACCATTCTCCAGTGTTTAGAGTGTATCTCCTTTTTTCAAGTTATATAATTTGAGCTCAGTGTCTTTTCGATGATGTACACTTGTTTGGGCCAGTGAGGTGTCGTTGAATATGGGCCGAGTAGTAACGCAATGCCAAACATGTCAATTATGACTCTCAGGTCGGGCTCTCAAAAGATCCTAAAAAAGGCCGGGCTCTCCAAAAAAGAAAAAATAAGGACTCTTAGGCCGACATGTGGGCGCCACCGGTGTTTTCATGCGTTTGCGCGCCGAGAGCATATTGGCACGTGTTCGAAATTCATGCTACCTTTTCATCCCCAATCTCCCGCCCCTCCCCCACCTCTGGAATCTCGATTCCTACTATGGTTCCCCCAAATCCCCCTCCTATACTCCCTGTACTCAAGCGCACTATCATGTCGCCGGTCAACGCGGATCTCCGAGCTAGAGATCCTGAGGTCCGTCCTGCCTTCAGTCGCTGCATGTTGTCGCTCAACAGTGGCACTTCGACGCTTGACGACCAGTTTGCCGACAAAGTGCTGATGGTAACCATCAACGGTGACCGGCCTCCCGTCTCGCCGGACGACCTTGTCAAAGCTCTTAGCATTGCGCACGACATCCAAATAAGTGACTTGCTCGTCGAAATCTGTCCACCACCGGTAGATTTCTTTGTCAGGCTCCGGACAACTTTTGACTGTAGTCGTGTGTTCAAATCTTCTCGGTGTTTGTTCTGCGATGGCGCGCTGGTGAGCTTTGATCGGTGGCACCCAGGATGGGCTCGGTTCCCTCTGGGCTTGAGTTTTTAACAAAGCTTACCTTCCATGGCATGCCTCGACGTGCTCGGAACAGCGAGTCCATGAATGAGCTTATCAACGACCTTGGAGGTGAGATCGTAAGTATGTTTGTTCCTCCAGAAAGCTGGGCTCTGACGGTTATGGCATGGATGAAGAAGCCGTCCACCATACCGAAGGTGATTGGTGTTGAGATACCGGTGCAGGAACCGGGGTTGTACTATTCGTCGCCACCAAGTCCGCCGCGGACCATGTTCGGGATGTACCTGTATCGAGTGTTCATGCATGTCGAAGAAGTGGTCAATCCATCAATCGAAGTCCTGCCGCCGCCGCTGGTGCCAGGGTCCATCAACGATGTCCATTACATGAGTCAACTTCAGACTTTCCCCGTGTTGCTTGGAACGATGGATGGCACAGGGCCTACTCCATCACGCGGCGGAGGCCACTGCTTCTTTGGGAGAAGAGGCAGGGCTGGCTGCCTGGATGTGCTCTAATTTGAGGTAACAACTGAATCTTGTCAGATACTAGTTAAATCTGAGCTATGGGTGTGAAGCACTGATGTGCCAGTACATTTGATTGTGACCTGTTCTAATTTTGTACCTGAACTTTTTTTAGAAAGGGTTGTACGTCAACTTAATGTGCTAGCAGAACTTATTATGTTGTTTGTCTGTTTTCTTTGCACATCATTCAAGATATTTCCCGTCATTGATAAAGACGATGAACCATTATGTACGAGTTCATTGGTTTCAACATAGCCCTACCCGTAGCGATCCACTGCTTCCATCCTGATTGTGCCACCTACGTGAAATTTTTGTATGCAAGTTCAGTGTGCTATGATGTTCTATATGATTGTCTCAACAAGTTTTTGCTGAGCATCAACAATGCATATGGCTGAAAGATGTATTTACGAGCATCGACCAATGGGTCTCTCTCTCTCTCTCTCACACACACACACAAGTGGGACCCGTTGAATTATTTCTTTGCTCGTGACAGCTTTTAATTAGGTTCCACTGTAATCTAACTTTTTTCTTAAGTTATTAATTGAGCTCAGTGACTTCAAAAAGTTTTGACAGAAGCCTTGTTTGGGCCTTTCCGGCGTCGCTGAATGTGGGATGAGTAGCCATGTTAGGTTGTACTGTACTACATAGCCTTTTTACAACATCAGCAATGCAACTGGGCCGATAGTTGTACACAATATCCGGGTCAACTTGTTATTCTTCGCCCCGCTGGGCTACAAACTATCCTAGGAGGTATGCATTAGGCTTAAGAAGAAAATGGACTTTAAGAAATAATAAATGGGATGTCATTATAATAAGTGGGCAGTAACTATAAAAAAATGCACCAAACGCGTAATTAGTTTAAAAATATATTATTTTGGAATTTGAAAATTTTAATTTCATTACTTGTTTTGCGCACAATATTTTGTTGGATTTTAACGTAATACAGCTTTATTTTGAAATTATATTTAATCTGACTAGAAATTTCGGATAAAAATATTTCGGATCCCATAAAAATGTGGGAAATTTTTTGATTTCTGTTTTGAGCGGTTGGTTGAAATTATTAATCTTTTTTTTGAGGAATGGTTGAAATTATTAATCATTGTCCTAGCTAGAAAATGGGTTGTACTTTTAACAAACCGTAAATGGGCTGTAGTAAATTCCATTATAATTAAAAAATGGGATGTACATTCTTACAAATCGCAAATGGGCTATATGTTCTCTGCCACACACTTGTGGGCCTTCTAAGTTGACGCGTCCCCTAAAAAAACTAAGTTGACGCGTATGCAAGGCTTTGTCAACAACACACAGTTCTGGCAGCTGTGGACGTTGGATGTCCATCCAACGGATGTCGTGCTTCTTCTTCAATCTCAGATATTCTTGCTTCAGCCGCCCAAAAAATGATTCCTCCCCCTGACATCTGGGGCGCACCGTTTCGGAGGCTGACCTGTGGGCCTACTAAGTTGACGCATACCAATGGCTTTGTCAACTTAGTCAATATAAACGATTCTAGCTGCAGTGACCGTACGATGTCCATCCAACGACCGTAGTGCTTCTTCAACCTCTGGTCTTCTTGCTCCAGCCGCCCAAAGCAGCGTCGGTCGCGCCGCGTGCTCCTGCCTCCCGTGGTCGGTTGTGATGCCGCGAAGGCCTCATCGCCCCCTAGTACTCCCACCGCTGGCCAGGCCATCCCTCTACTCATCCACACCCCCTGTTATTCTGCGGTGACGGCAGCCTCACACCGCAGCGAACCAGTGAACCCTCATACTCCTCTACACGTGGGCATCCACTGTTGCGTCTTCCCTGGCTCCGCGTCGTCCCCTTCCTAGGCCTCGCCGTCGTCCACCGCCCTGGTGCTCTCGGCGCGGTGTGGTCAACATGGTCAAGGAACAGCTTCCATCGGACGTGGACTGTACGTGAAGAGGCCGGCAGCTGGGTCCACGGCCGTAGCAAGGAAGTGCCTCCTTATTACGTGGAAAATAATGATTCCTGCACCTGACAGCAGGCACCCACCGGATGGGCAACCGTATTTCGCGAAAAAAACATTTCCCCCCTGACTGCTGGGACCTACTAGCTACATCATCGCACGCAAGGAAGTGCGTCTGAAAAAAAAACTGATTTGCCCCCCTGACTGCTGGGACCCATCAGCTACATCTTCGCACGCAAGGAAGTGCCTGACAGTCGGGACCCACCTGGTCGAAGCGTACGTAGAGTTGCCATTCTGGTCACGAACGTGTACGTACATACCAGTCGATGTAGAGGCGCGCATGTGTCATAGTAGAGGCACGCACGTAGCATGTACACGTACATACAGCGGCCAGTGTGCAAGAAAGAAAATACGGCCACGTACGTACATACGGGGCGGGGTCTCGAACGCCTACTCGCACATACGTACGGTCAGGGCTCGTGTACATGACTAGGTCGGAATGGAGAAACAGCGTCGTCGTCGCCCGCAAAAAAAAACAGCGTCGTCGTCGTGTTCATGGGGAGGCAACGGAATGCGTCATGTTCATCGGGAGGCAATGGAACGCGTGGGGGGCAACCGGCTTGGACGGAACATCCGATGGAAATGAGGCCTGGCGTACCGCTGAACGGAGGAAATGGCCTTGTGTTCGACCGACCATGTTCGAAACGGGATCCTGTTCATCGGGAGGGGTCTGGCGTACCGCAAAACAGAGGAAACGGACCTCCTACGGTCGAAACGGGGTCCTGTTGATCAGGAGGGGTGTGGCGTACCGCAAAACGGAGGAAACGGACTTGTGTTGGAGCGCTATACGCTCGAAACAGGGGTCTTGTTCATCGGGAGGGGTGTGGCATACCCCCTACAGGATACTGTTCATCTCCACCGTCGACCCCCTCTAGCCTCCATGGGCTACTGTTCATCCACCGTCGACCTCCTCCAGCCTCCACCTGCGACTGTTCATCCACGGGCTCCTGTTCATCCAGCCTCCACCGCGCGCGACTCCACCGGCTACTGTTCAACCATCCCTCTCCACGGGTTCCTGTTCAACCAACCCTCCACGGGCTACTGTTCATCCATCCCTCCACCATCTACTGTTCATCCAGCCCTCCATTGGGTCGTCCTGCTCATCCGGCCCTCCACGGGGTTCTATTCATCCAGCCCCAACCGGCTCGATCGATTGGGGTCCTGTTCATCCAGAGGCAACACCACGGCGTCCTGTTCATCCACCCCCATCGGGAACTGTTCATCCAAACCCCCCAGCAACACTCACTGTTCCTCCAGAGGCATCATCGACCGGCTTCAGTTAGCAGCAGTAGCGAAGGAATCGCACGATCGGGTTCAGTTAACAGCCATCGATCGATCGCTCGGGTTCAGTAACGCGTAGCCTACAATGCAATCGCTCGGGTTCAGTAGGCGAACGCCTCACTCGGGTTCAGTTAGAGCCCAACGCCTCGCACCCACGCGCGTGCGTGTACGAGAGAAACACGCAAACCTCTGTGCATCGCTCGGCCCCGACCACCCACCGTAACCGGGAACACCCCGATATTTTCCTTGCCCTCGCTTCTACCATAGTTTTTTCCGTCATGGACGGCCCAAAGAATGTCATGCGGCTACATCTCCGGCCCGCCAAGGACGAAAAGCCCATTTTCTATCATGATTTTTTGTCATAGAAGTAGGAGCCCACCACATCTATGATGATACTGGGTTTTGTCACAATTATCGTCATAGAAGTGTCATAAGTATGACAGAAAAAAATTTCGTTCGGCCCAAAATGTCATGGATGTGTCTTTTTTGTAGTGATAGGGTTAGTTGTATGTTGATAGGACTATGTATTGGAGGGCAAGAGTGACAGAAGCTTCAACCTAGCATGGAAATTGATGCATACGGGATTGAAGGGGGACCAATATATCTTAATGATATGGTTGGGTTTTACCTTAATGAACGTTAGTAGTTGCGGATGCTTGCTAATGGTTCCAATCATAAGTGCATAGAATTACAAGTCAGGGATGACATGCTAGCAGTGGCCTCCCCCACATAAAACTTGCTATCGATCTAGTAAAGTAGTCAATTCCTTAGGGACAATTTCGCAACTCCTACCACCACTTTTCCACACTCGCTATGTTAACTTTATTGCTTCTTTACCTAAACAGCCCCTAGATTTTATTTACGTACTCTTTATATTCTTGCAAACCTATCCCATTACACCTACAAAGTACTTCTAGTTTTATACTTGTTCTAGGTAAAGCGAACGTCAAGCGTGTGTAGAGTTGTATCGGTGGTCGATAAAACTTGAGGGAATATTTTTTCTACCTTTAGCTCCTCGTTGGGTTCGACACTCTTACTTATTGAAAGAGGCCACAATTGATCCCCTATACTTGTGGGTTATCACCCTGCGCCGGTAACTTCATCATCATCGTCAACACGCCGTCGTGTTGGCGGAACTCTCCCTCGTCCTCAACTGGATCAAGAGCTCGAGGGACGTCATCGTGTTGAATGTGTGTTGAACACGGAGGTGTCGTACATTAGGTGCTAGGATCGGTTGGATCGTGAAGACGTTTGACTACATCAACCGCGTTACTAATCGCTTCCGCTTTTGGTCTACGAGGGTACGTAGACATACTCTCCCCTCTTGTTGCTATGCATCTCCTAGATAGATCTTGCATGATCATAGGATTTTTTTTTGAAATACTGCGTTCCCCAACAATGGCATCTGAGCCAGGTCTATGCGTAGATGTCATATGCACAAGTAAAACACAAAGAGTTGTGGGCGATAATAGGCACACTGCTTACCACCAACGTCTTTGATTCGGCGGTATTGTTGGATGAAGCGCCCTAGACCGACATTACATGACCGCGTTCATGAGACTGGTTCTACCAACGTGCTTCGCACACAGGTGCCTGATACGTCTCCAACGTATCTATAGTTTATGAAGTATTCATGTTGTTATTTTATCATTCTTGGGTGTTTTACAATCATTTTATAGCAACTTTATATCCTTTTTTGGGACTAACCTATTGACCCAGTGCCTAGTGCCAGTTGCTGTTTTTTGCTTGTTTTTTACATCGCAGAAAATCAATATCAAATGGAGTCCAAACACCGCGAAACTTTATGGAGATTTTTTGGACTAGAAGGAACCCAATGGGCCAGAGCTGCACCTGGGGGGGTGCCCCGAGGGGGGCACAACCCACCAGGGCGCGCCAGGGCCCCCTGGCGCGCCCAGGTGGGTTGTGCCCACCTCGGTGGCCTCCCACACCCCCTCTTTGCACTATAAATTCCCAAATATTCCGAAACCCTTCGGGGTTAACCTAGATCAGAAGTTCTGCCGCCGCAGGGCTCCGTAGCCACCGAAAACTAATCTAGACCCGTTTCGGCACCCTGCCGGAGGGGGGAATCATCTCCGGTGGCCATCTTCATCATCCCGGCGGCCACCATGATGAGGAGGGAGTAGTCCACCCTCGGGGCTGAGGGTTTGTACCAGTAGCTATGTGTTTAATCTCTCTCTCATGATCTATATCATGGGCTTTGTTAATATAGTCGGATCATATGATGTTTCTCCCCTCTATACTCTTGTTGTGATGAATTGAATCTTTACCCTTTGAAGTTTTGTCTTGTCGGATTGAATATTCAGAGACGAGAACACATGATATATGTCTTGCGGTATGAATACTTGAGGTGACAATTGGGGTATCTTATTGATTCACTTGATATATGTTATGGCATTCAACTCGCGGGTTCCCGCGGTGATATTGGGGTAATCTATGAACAGGGGTTGATGCACATTTTTATTATCTTTTCTCCGACGGAAACTTTGGGGTCTCCTTGTAGTTCTTTGTGTGGATTGAGTATTATGAATATTAATATGCTTTGGTGTTATTCTAGTACGAACTCTAGGATAGATCGAACAGAAAAATAGCTTTGCGTTATTTTAGTACGAACTCTTGAATAGATCGAACGGAAAGAATAGCTTTCAGGTGGTTTAGTACCCTACAAACAATTCCTATCTTTTGTTCTCCGCTAATAGGAACTCGGAAGTGATTCTTTGTTATACTTTGAGGGATAATCATATGATCCAACTATGTTAGCACTGTTGAGAGAATGCACTAGTGAAAGTACAGACCCTATGCCTTGTTTTTAAGCATTGCAATACCGTTTTGTGCCCGTTTACTATTTTATACCTTGCTATTTTTTATTCAGATTATAAAAATATATTTCTTCCATCCATATTACACTTATATCACCATCTCTTCGCCGAACTAGTGCACCTATACAATTTTCCATTGTATTGAGTGTGTTGGGGACACAAGAGATTTTTTGTATTTGGTTGCAGGGTCATTTGAGAGAGACCATCTTCATCCTACACCTCTCACGGATTGATAAACCTTAGGTCATCCACTTGAGGGAAAATTGCTACTGTCCTACAAAACTCTGCGCTTGGAGGCCCAACACGTGTCTACAAGAATAAAGTTGGTTAGTAGACATCAAACTCTTTTCTGGCACCGTTGCCGGGGAGGTGAGTTCTTGAAGGTATATCTTTAGATCTTTCAATAGAATCTTTTAGTTTCTTGTTTTATCACTAGTTTGGTTTATAAAAAGAAAACTACAAAAATGGAATTGAGGTTGCATCATATTATTGATCATCACTGGTGCGCGTCGGTCCTAAACAAACTGTTTTTAACCCCTTTCCATGACGGCATATGGAACCATCTCCAAGTGAGTGTGGGCGATAGGGGGGGGTCCTTCCCACACGATCCAGAAGCCATCATGGATAGGGAGCCTTGATGCATACACACTGGTGTGCGTCAGTCCTAAACAAACGGTTTAAAACCCCTTTCCGCGACGGCATCTGGAACCGTCGCCAAGTGAGTGTGGGCGATAGGGGGGTCCTTCCCACACGACCCAGAAACCGTTGGGGATATGCCCTCCTGGCACACACGTTCGGCAAAATGAGGTCGTGTGCGACCGACGAGCGCTCAAATACGGAAATACGTATAGTAGAGCTAAAAATACAATTATACGGCAAAATTGTTTCCGGTCGCAAGTACATCCCACACAGTGAGTCCCCGCTAAACATTTCCGTTTGTATGTACATCCCACACAGTCACTCTAAGGAAAACATTTCCATTCATAGGTATATCACACACAATTTTTCCCGTTAAATCGTTTGTGATAGCGTTGCCATTGCACACGATATTAATAATTTTATCGTTTGCGTTATTGAATGCATCACACACGATGCGTAGAAAGAAACTGTGTGGTGAAGGCTGTCAATCACATGCACTTTTTATGTCATAAGCGTCTGCGCAAGGTGGCCTAACGCAAAAAGTTTTCAAGAGAAAGTCGTGTGTGCAGTGGAGATTGATCGCACACGTAGTGGATCCTAGAAACGTTTCTGATCTCCACGTATATCGCAGACATTTCGCTTTCACAAACCGTGTGCAGTGTAATCCCTATTTAATCCATAATTAATCCAATTAATCCCTAATTTAAAAATCACATGTTATGAATTTGAAAGTAGGCAATCACTTATTTCATATCCAACCATGTTTATTACAAATATAGATTCAACCACGAATCCATAATTCAATGCACAGGTACATATACTGAAGAACTACAGAAGCACCAAGTAAAGAATGATGAACCACAGTTGTACTAAAGAATGTAAAGAGAGAGGTGAAAGACATTCTGGTTGCTGGAGAAGGTGAATCAGAATGCCCATATTGTGCCCTCCTCCATGCGTAAGGCATGCACGACTCTAGGCCAACCCCTTGTGATGGCTGCCCGTCCATCCTTCACTGTATTCATTAGGACCTCTCGATGCTCATTGTAGTCTAGATGAAATACTTTAACCTTCATTGTGTGTCCACCAATCATGTACTTTGCGAGGTAATCTTGAGTGAACTGCTTCGGGAACCACTGGGAACGAAAAAGATTCAGACATTGTTGTCTAACAACTCATTATGGGCAGTAAAAAGAGAAGGGTGTAGAGTTTGTAGTTACCATCCTACAGCTCACTGTTGTGTAGGATAGAGCATACACAAATAATTTGCTTGCCACCATTTGTATCTTTTTGCTAATAATCCTTATCAGTTTCCTCACTTGATGCTTGTTCATCAATATCTCATTGCCCCATACGCAAAAAGGGTTGATGCATGGATCCTTGACAAGGGCATATGTACCTACAAACAACAAGTCAATATTAGAAGCTAACTAGTGTCCAGGCCTGGATCTATATGCACTACATTATGGAATGATGGGGGAGTACAAGCTGAGGGATGAAGCTAACCTCGGCGGAAAATGGTGGCCATTCCTGTTGTTGTTCTGCATAAGTAGTGGAAAGGCATGATAAGTACAACAATCTTAACATCAAACAAATATAGCAAAGGTAAACAACATCATCTCCAAATGATAGCATGAATGTGTTGGTCTCAGCATGCTGTTAAAGCAGATATAAAATGGAAGGCAATGTTATCGACAGCAGGCTTAAAAGCCATCAAATATTGCAATTCAAACTGGTATTGTTGAAAATGAATAGAATGTAGGTAATGCTTAAACATCACACTGGATAAATGTGTAAAACTGAAAATAAAGGGCATGTGTTAACTACACCAGGAATAACTGGAACCAAATATAGCCGTTCAAACTGGTATTGATGTAGTCGAGCGGCACAGTTCCGACTTGCACATAATGAACCACACATTGTGAATGACTGAAATAAACAAGGCATAAATGGCCAGTATAACAACCAAATATAGCTATTGAAAACTGGACAGAGTCTCACTGCAACCAGCCTAACAAGAAAATACAGGTAAACAGGGCATATGCTTGAAAACTGGACAAATGCTCACTGCAACCAACCAAACAAGCAAATAAAGATAAACAAGGCATCTGCTTGATAACTGGAGAAATGCTAAAAAAATCAACCTAACAACCAAATACAGATAAACAAGGCATCTGCTTGATAACTGGACAAATGCTAAAAAAAGAAACCTATCAACCAAATACAGATAAACAAGGCATCTGCTTGATAACTCGACAAATGCTAAAAAAAGAAACCTATCAACCAAATACAGATAAACAAGGCATCTGCTTGATAACTCGACAAATACTCACTACAACCAAACTAAGAACCAAATACAGATATACAAGGCATCTGCTCGATAACTGAAAAAATGCTCACTTCAACCGACCTAACAACCAAATACAGATAAACAAGGCATCTACTCACTATAAACAACCAAATATAGCCATTCGTGAAACTAAAGTGGACAATTCATACTTAAACATCACATAGACATATTGAACAATACATTTTTGCATAAATGAAATAATTAAACACGACACAGTTAAAGCATCGCACGACAAATGCTACTACAACAAAGGGTATGGGTTGGCAAGCTAGAAAAGGTAATATTTGCTGATAGAATGTTGCCTCACATTTCATGGACAGGATCCTTCCAGTTGGAAGAGCACAGACCCATGGTGCGCTCTCTGATATCACAGATGGGCTATTTCACCTTGGAAGAACCTTCGTGGGTGCCCTCCTCGTGGTCCTGGTCGATGAGATCTGACTTGGAAATTGAGGATCCCAAGCCGCCGCCATAGAACGTGTCCTTCAGAAGTGACAAAATGGGCTCGATGGCATATAAAGCTCACAAATCCTTGACTGCTTGGCGGAGGAGATCAACGGCAGGGCCTGATACGTCTCCAACGTATCTATAATTTTTTATTGTTCCATGCTATTATATTATCTGTTTTGGATGCTTAATGGGCTTTACTATGCACTTTTATATTATTTTTGGGACTAACCTATTAACCGAAAGCCCAGTGCAAATTGTTGTTTTTTTGTCTATTTCAGTGTTTCGCAGAAAAGGAATATCAAACGGAATCCAAACGGAATAAAACCTTCGCAAGGATCTTTTTTGGAACAAACGTGATCCAGGAGACTTGGAGTGGACGTCAAGAAAGCAGTGAGGAAGCCGCGAGGCAGAAGGGCGCGCCCCCACCCTCGTGGGCCCCTCGTAGCTCCACCGACCTACTTCTTTCGCCTATATATACTCTTATACCTTGAAACCTTTGGGGAGAGCCACGAAACACCTTTTCCACCACCGCAACCTTCTGTACCCGTGAGATCCCATCTTGGGGCCTTTTACGGTGCTCCGCCGGAGGGGGATTCGATCATGGAGGGCTTCTAAATCAACACCATAGCCTCTCTGATGATGTGTGAGTAGTTTACCACAGACCTTCAGGTCCATAGTTATTAGCTAGATGGATTCTTCTCTCTCTTTGGATCTCAATACAAAGTTCTCCTCGATTCTCTTGGAGATCTATTCGATGTAACTCTTTTGCGGTGTGTTTGCCAAGATCCGATGAATTGTGGGTTTATGAACTTCATTATCTATGAATATTATTTGATTCCTCTCTGAATTCTTATATGCATGATTTGATATCTTTGCAAGTCTCTTCGAATTATCAGTTTGGTTTGGCCTGCGGGATTGATCTTTCTTGCAATGGGAGAAGTGCGTAGCTTTGGGTTCAATCTTGCAGTGCTCGATCCCAGTGACAGAAAGGTAAACGACACGTATTGTATTGTTGCCATCGAGGATAAAAAGATGGGGTTTATATCATATTGCTTGAGTTTATCCCTCTACATCATGTCATCTTGCCTAATGTGTTACTCTGTTCTTATGAACTTAATACTCTAGATGCATGCTGGATAGCAGTCGATGTGTGGAGTAATAGTAGTAGATGCAGAATCGTTTCGGTCTACTTGTCATGGACGTGATGCTTATATTCATGATCATTGCCTTAGATATCATCATAACTATGCGCTTTTCTATCAATTGCTCGGCAGTAATTTGTTCACCCACCGTAATTCATGCTATCTTCAGAGAAGCCACTAGTGAAACATATGGCCCCCGGGTCTACCTTACATCATGTAAGTTTCCAATCTACAATTCTAGTTTACTATTTATTTTGCAATCTATACCATAAAAATACCAAAAATATTTATCTTATTATCTTTATCAGATCTCACTTTTGCAAGTGGCCGTGAAGGGATTGACAACCCCTTTATCGCGTTGGTTGCAAGGTTCTTATTTTTTGTGCAGGTGCTAGGCGATTTGCGTGTAGTCTCCTACTGGATTGATACCTTGGTTCTCAAAAACTAAGGGAAATACTTACGCTACTTTGCTGCATCACCCTTTCCTCTTCAAGAGAAAACCAACGCATGCTCAAGAGGTAGCAAGAAGGATTTTTGGCTCCTTTGCTGGGGAGATCTACGCCAAGTCAAGACACACCAAGTACCCATCACAAACCCTTATCCATTGCATTACATTATTTGCCATTTGCCTCTTGTTTTCCTCTCCCCCACTTCACCCTTGCCATTTTATTCGCCCTTTTTCCGTTCGTCTCTTTCCGCTCCTTTTGTGTGTTCGTTCTTAGTATGTTTTTTTGCCATCATGTCTGAAACTGGGGAGGTTATCATTGAAAACGATAATAGTAACGGTGGGGGGAACGTTGATGCTTTTGATTATCCTCATGAAGAACCTACTATTCTAGATACTAAAAAGTTTCGGACCGGTAGTGGTAATATTATTGGAAAATGAGTTATTCAAGATTTCTTTACTTGCGCCGGTGCTTTGACCACCATGAGCAGGTCTATTCTTCATAAAACTAGTAGTCTTGCGGGTGCCATATCTTTGCTCGTGGTTGAACTTGAAAGACAATTTATCCACATGCATCCTTGCATACAGAGGATTTTCTAGAATTTTCTAATATTGAGCATTCTTCTGTTAAGCGAGCAACTACCATCTTTTTAGCTCATGAGTTCAAATTTTAATAAAAGAGGCCAATGAAATTTTTGCGCATTATAGGGTGGATGCCCGCCGTCCTCCCATAGAAGCAATTCTTTTCTATCAAGAATACATAATGCGCTTACGATCTTTAGATCATGTTGCTTTTAATGAAAACCTTAGAAAAAATGTTCCTACCGATGTTGTAGTTGACAGGATTTCTGAACTTAATGATAATTTTGCTATCCAGAACAATGGGCTAGGTTTTTCCCTTGAACAAAGGCTCATGACTTTTTGCCAAAAGAATGCTTATAATGATGAATTGACTGTGCAATATGAGGGGCCAAAGGAGGAACCAATACCTCCTGAGCTTGATCTTGGGGACTTTTATCCCATTAAATTTAGCCCTTTTGATTACTTTTGCTTGCCACAAAGAAAACTTGCTGCTGAACGTAGGGAGTATGAGATGAGTTTTCGCGATTTGCCTTATCATTATCATGGTAATACCTAGATCTATTCTTGTTTTTATGCCTAGCGCTTGTTGGGAGGCAACCCAATTTTATTTTTGTTTCTTGATTTTTGTTCCTATTTAGTAATAAATAAATCATCTATCTACTGCTATGGTTGTGTTTTTGTGTTTAGTTTAGTGTTTGTGCCAAGTAAAGCCTTTAGGATCTTCTTGGATGATAGTTGTTTGATCTTGCTGAAAAAACAGAAAGTATGCGCTCACAAGAATAATTTTCATTTTTAACCAGAGAGCGATAAAATACTGATTCCAACTGAAGTATATCAATATACAAATTATTTAGGATGTGCTAATTTATCAGGATTTTGGGAGTTACATAAGTATTCTAAACCTACACATTACTACAGACTGTTCTGTTTTTGACAGATTCTGTTTTTCGTGTGTTGTTTGCTTATTTTGATGAATCTATGGCTAGTATCGGGGGTATGAACCATATAGTAGTTGTAATACAGTAGGTTTAACACCAATATAAATAAATAATGAGTTCATTACAGTACCTTAAAGTGGTGATTTGTTTTTCTTATACTAACAGAGCTCATGAGATTTTCTGTTGAGTTTTGTGTTGTGAAGTTTCAAGTTTTGGGTAAAGATTTGATGGATTTTGGAATAAGGAGTGGCAAGAGCCTAAGCTTGGGGATGCCCAAGGAACCCCAAGGTAAAATCCAAGGACAACCAAAAGCCTAAGCTTGGGGATGCCCCAGAAGGCATCCTCTCTTTCGTCTTCGTCCATCGGTAACTTTACTTGAGGCTATATTTTTATTCACCACATGATATGTGTTTTGCTTGGAGCGTCTTGTATGATTTGAGTTTTTGATTTTTAGTTTACCCCAATCATCCTTGCTGTACACACCTTTTTGAGAGACACACATGAATCGGAATTTATTAGAATACTCTTTGTGCTTCACTTATATCTTTTGAGCTAGATAATTTTGCTCTAGCGCTTCACTTATATATTTTAAAGCACGGTGGTGGTTTTATTTTATAGAAATTATTGATCTCTCATGCTTCACTTATATTATTATGAGAGTCCTTTAGAACAACGTGGTAATTTGCTTTGGCTATAAATTTAGTCCTAATATGATAGGCATCCAAGATGGGTATAATAAAAACTTTCATATAGAGTGCATTGAATACTATGAGAAATTTGATACTTGATGATTGTTTTGAGATATGAAGATTGTAATATTAGAGTAATTCTAGTTGAGTAGTTGTGAATTTGAGAAATCTTGTTGTCGGTGTCAAAACCGGCGGATCTCTGGTAGGGGGTCCCGAACTGTGCGTCTAAGGCGGATGGTAACAGGAGGCAGGGGACACGATGTTTTACCCAGGTTCGGGCCCTCTTGATGGAGGTAAAACCCTACGTCCTGCTTGATTTATCCTTGATGATATGAGTAGTACAAGAGTTTATCTACCACGAGATTGGAGAGGCTAAACCCTAAAAGCTAGCCTATGGTATGATTGTATGTTGTCCTATGGACTAAAACCCTCCGGTTTATATAGACACCGGAGGGGGCTAGGGTTACACAAGGTCGGTTACAAAGGAGGAGATATACATATCCGTATTGCCTAGCTTGCCTTCCACGCCAAGTAGAGTCCCATCCGGACACAAGACGAAGTCTTCGATCTCGTATCTTCATAGTCCAATAGTCTGGCCAAAGGATATAATTCGGCTATCGGAAGACCCCCTAATCCAGGACTCCCTCAATAGCCCCTGAACCAAGCTTCAATGACGATTAGTCCGGCGCGCAGTGTTGTCTTCGGCATTGCAAGGCGGGTTCCTCCTCCGAATACACCACAGAAGAGTTTGAATACAAGGAGAGTGTCCGACCCTGCAAAATAAGTTCCACATACCACCATAGAGAGAATAATATTTCCACAAATCTAATCTGCTGACACGTTTTGGCAGCATGACATCATGCCATGGCCCGGTAATTACTCGAACCGTTTTTCTTTAACCAACCCCGCACATAACGCGAGGTGGTTTCTTGACACGTCTTGTCAAAGTAGAGATCGTGTTCCCCATATTACGGGATTCTCATCAATACGGATGTGGGTAACCCAACCGTGCCTAGGACTCCTAGATTTTAGGCAAGTCCCAAACGGCCACGAGGAGGACGCTTGATATTCACCCTCTTTATAAAGGGACAAGGCCTTTACTTTTTCCCTCCCGTGCTCAATCGAATCCTTCCCCCGCCTCGAGTTCTAACACCCAAAGCCCAGGTCAGGTGCTTCGGACCTTCAATCATGTCCGGATCCATCCTTCAAGGCCGGTGGATGCCTTCCTCTGCCACGGAGGAGGATATCAAGAAGTTGAGGGAGGCCAGATACCTGACCGCCAAAGTTTCGCACCGACTGCCTGCCCGAGGGCAGGTCGTCCCTACTCCCGAACCCAACGAGAATGTCGTGTTCATCTCCCACTTCCTCCGAGGACTAGGCCCCACTCTGGATCCCTTTGTTAGGGGTCTTATGTTCTATTACGGGCTAGAATTTCATGATCTAGCCCCGGATTCCTTTCTTCACATCTTGACATTTATTGTCGTATGTGAGGCCTTCCTCCGCATTACCCCTCACTTCGGCCTGTGGCTCAAGACCTTTGATGTGAAGCCGAAGATGGTCGAGGGGCAGCACGCAGCGTGCGGAGGCGCATTAATAAGCAAGATCGCTGGTGCTCCATGGCCAAAGGGTTCCTTTCCAGAGGTGTCCGGATTATGGCAACGGGAGTGGTTTTACGTCACAGCTCCCAGAAGTGCCAAGTGGGTAGCTCCCCCCACCTTTCGCTTGGGCCCTGCACCACAACTGATGTCATGGATTAGCAGGGGGCTGAGCTGGGGTCTAGCCAAGGACGTGCCAATACTGCAGAGCTGTATCCAAGATCTCTTCGAGGGAGATTTCAGTCTGGTTATGGTAATGCAAGTCATGCTGGTTCGTCGGCTCCAGCCTTGCAAACGCCAGCCCCTCCGTATGTGGGAATTCAACCCGGAAGGACCACACACTATTCAGAATATCCTCGGCCTGACGCACGAGGAGATGTACAAATCGTTCTTCGGACCCCAAATAGAGTGTCCGGACACTACCGAGGACGTGGGCCTAAGCAGCAACCGCACCGCAGCCCAAGTAAGTAATCCCATGGCCGAACACACTGTCTTTTTATTTATCATGACATCATTCTGAAGAATCGCTCTTTGACCAGGACTGGATAACAAAGGCGAAGATAATCCGGTGTTCGCCCCCCCCTTCCTGAAGGCTTGGATAATCCGGTGCTGGAAAAGATGCTCGAGCCAGCACCTCGCCCGGTGCCCACAAAGGAAGATGAAGGGGGGAATAAAGAGGGCGAAAGCGGGCCTCCACCGCTACCTATTCCAACCGAGGGAATGAGCGCCTCCGTGAGGGAGGATAACCAAGGGGAAGAATCTGACATTCTCTCACCCCGGGGAAGGAAGAGGACTACCTCTGAAGATCCGGAAACCAAGGTTTCCAAATGGGAGAAGAAATCGCCACCAGAGGGTCTTGCCTTGGAGGGTGCTCTTGCCGCACAAAGTCCGCGCGGGGATCAGCCCTCTAACGAGCTGTAAGTAAACAAAAAGTACTTAATAGTGAAGATATACTACCTTACCTCTGAGGAAAATAACCGAAGCATTTATCTTGCAGTTCGGATCTTAGCCCTTCTCAGCAGAGCTCGTCTTCGGGGGATCTTCTTCTAGAGATGATGGAGAGCGAAACGCCTCCCCCGGACTCCCTAGCTCAAGAAGCGGGCGACCTTGAAGTGTCGTCATGGAGGGTTTCTCCTGATCTGGCAAGGCCAGAAGGTAATCCTATGGCCACCCGAAGTTCCCAGTATCTGGCTCTTGTAGAGAGCAATCAAAAGGGTCCAGCACCATCTGGTATGCGGTCGGACGTACTGAAGGATCTGCTAGAGCGAGCGACTATCTCAGAAGAGCACCATACATTGATGGGTACGATGATTGAAAGGATTTCGTCCGCCGAAAGCGGGTTGCATGAAGCCTTTATGAGTCTACTGACGGGTTTTGAGGTACGTGAAATGATATACATTTGTGATAGTACCGCACATTTTTAGGTGTGCCCTGTGTAGATAGTAGCCCCTGAGACTCTGGTTGTCGTCGAGAACGGCGGCAAATAGAGGATTGTAGTCCCAGGTAATAACCAGACCGCCTTTATGTGCAGGTAGTTGAAGCTCTGGTGGCTAGCCGGACTGATGGGGTTGCCGAACTAAAGCGGCAACTGGATGCGGCGGATGCCGACATCGAGCTTGTTAACAAGCGGCTTGACGAGGCACAGGGTAGGTGATGTTTCTGGTGAATGTCACATAGTAAGAGCAGCGTAATGCCAGTATCTTTAATATGTTGTGACTGCAGATGGAGCTGCCACCGTGGAGACCCTTCGGGCGGAGCTTGCCCGAGCCAAGGAGCAAGCAGGAGTAGTAATGTGGCCGCTTTAAAGGCGGCCGAAGAGTTAAGAGCCGAGAAGGATGCGCATAGCGAGAGCAAAGAAAAAATGGCCAAGATGACTGTAAAGTTAAAAGATACTGTCGACCGCTGCCAGCTTCTTGAAGAAGAAAACCGGGCGAAGGCGACGGACCTGGAAAAGGCCACGATGGTGACCAAGGACACCCGCTCTGCAATGAGAGCGAAGAAGGAGGAACTGCGTGAAGCCGGGGATATTATGGTTGGGAAGCCCTTTATGCTGCGGAGGAAGTTTGGAGATCCTCGGTATGCCCCTCTGGATCGGCTGTGGAGTTCGGCAGCCACATATCTGGACTTGGCGGCGAGTGTTGTTGATGCAGCCGAATACTTCCGAGATCAAATAGATCATGAAGTGGACAAGCTATTATGGTCGCAATTTAACGTTACAGAGCGTCCGCTTCCATTGACTGATCAGCTTGCCGAATGGGCCAAGCTGAATAGATTGTCCGGACTCGCCATGAGGTCTGTTGTGGATCATCTGTGGCCGGAAAGGCCAAAGCCGAACAACTATTTTAGCTTAGTGCAGCAGTTCCTTGGTGCGGTGCCGCGCATTAATGCGATGAAGAGGTCGGCATGCATAGAAGGCTCGCGGATGGCCCTTGCCCATGTCAAAATATACTGGGCAGAGATGGATGCCACCACTGTCGCGGCGCAGGGTTCGGCCATAGGCCGAGTGGCTGCCAAGCACTATTTTGAAGAAGTTATTGAAGGCGCTCGTTCGATAGAGGCCCAGTGCTCGAAGAATATTATGTTTGAGTGACATGTATTCCCATTGTAAAAACAATGTTTTATTAAATTTATCAAGGCTGTATTTATACTTTTGCCCGAAAGTATTATGATGCCTCCTGTGCGGCCGTTTATGTATACATGTATATAACCTGAAAGATTGAAGTCGCCGGCTTCAGCCCCCATGCATATAATGCGGGGGTGTTCGCAGAAGACGTGTGTTCACACTTGATCCAACGTCTTGGTCCATTAAGGAGGTGATAGCGCAGCGAACTAGGCAACCGGACTATAATGCTTTAACACTTTCACTTAGCCAGAGGAGTTTGACAGTGGGGCTACTATATAGCCCCTGGTGGCTCCGCACTCATCCGAATTCGGGGTGCGTACATGCCTGGCCGGCAAACGGACCTTCGTTAAGGCGGAGGAATCCCGAAGATTCCAATAGGTCATCGAGTGGTTGACCAGTCTCACGCTATATCATGACAGTCAGTTTTCGGCTTTCTCTACTGAGGTGCTCGTCCGGATGAACCAGGGCACAATCGCAGTAGTTCTCCTGGTGCCGCCCTAGCCGATAGAGCGGAACGTAAGGCAGCAAAACACAAGAGCCGGGCAAACCCAACATTTGACCAAAGACATGATTCGGAGCTGATGCATATAAGGCCAAACTCGCGACGCCGAACACTCCCTAAGGTATTCGGTCTTTATGATGTGAACCGGGCCTAAACAGTGCCCTTTGTAATAAGCCCCTGGTGTCCAGGTACGTGCATTATTCTGATGTGGCCACATGCCAAGACGTCAGCATCCTTCTCATTTGTACTGAGAATCTGAGGGATGTGTATCAACAAGGGACAGTAAAAAAGGTTTACGCGGGGTCTTAATCTAAAAAGAATCCTTGGAACGGGTCCCTGCTGCACGTCTGCGCATGTGTCTCCGTAATGCCGTATCCTGGACGGGTGTAGCACGATGGTCATCTGTAAAAGAGAGGAACTTAGTTGAGAAGTTGTCGTGCAAAAAGGTAGGTTATACTAAAGAAACCATGTACAATTCAAGATGAGTAAGATTGAGCCTAATTGCCACTTGTTTGCGTGTGTTGAGCCCCTTGTATTGTACTAGGGGTATGGCCATCAAACCTATATTAATTACATATAGATGCGCCGGACTCGTCTAACTGCGTCCGTGGTCTTAACGACTGTCAAATGCTTTAGTTGGTGAGGCCGTTTAGTGTGCGGCTGCCAAGGCAGCCGCACTGTCTTCGGCGCGCAAGGAGCGCTCAATATTTGCATTTACTGTAATGATGCCGCGTGGACCAGTCATCTTAAGCGTGAGGGAAGCGTAATGCGGTATTGCGTTAAAGCAAGCGAAAGCTTCGCGTCCGAGTAGTGCTTGATAGCCACTTTGGAACAGAGCGATGTGGAAGGTTAAATTTTCACTGCAGAAGTTATCGGGGAAGCCGAATATAACCTCTAGTAGCAGGGAGCCCGTGCAATGAGCCTCTGGGCCTGGCGTTACTCCTTTAAAGGTAGCATTGCTACGACAAATTTTTGTTGGGTCTATCCCCATTTTGTGGACTGTGTCCTGATATATCAGATTTAAACTGCTGCCGCCATCCATCAGGACTCGTGTGAAGTGGTATCCGTCAATTATTGGATCTAATACCAAGGCAGCCCATCCTGCACGCTGGATACTTGCCGAGTAATCCCGATGGTCGAAGGTGATCGGTTGGGACGACCAGTGGCGGAGCTCTGCGGTGATAGGCCCTGGGGCATGTTTCTCTAGGGGTGCCGCTTTGTTTTTCCCCTTTATCATGTGTAACACGTTGACTGTTTTGACTTATGGTGGGAATTTCTTCTGTTCCCCTGTGCTTTGCTTGCGAGGCTCGTCCTCATCTTCGCTCGGTGTATCTTGCCCCTTGTGTTCGGCGTTGAGCTTGCCGGACTGTTTGAAGACCCAACATTCTCTGTGGGTATGATTTGCAGGTTTATCGAGGGTGCTATGGATCTGACATATTTGGTCTAGAATTTTGTTTAGGCTGGACAGTTCGTCTCTGTTGCCTTTGGCGGGCGGCTTTTGCTGACCTGGACGAGAGCTTCTAAATCCGGCGTTTACCGCCATGCTCTTCGGGCTGTCTTCTTTATTTCGGCGCTTATTTTTGCTGCGTCATGATTTCCTGTTTCCATCCCTGACTTCGGATGTACTTGGGTCGCTGCTGCTGCATCGGGCTAACCAGCTGTCGTCGCCCGCGCAAAAGCGGGTCATGAGGCTTGTTAATGTTGCCATTGTTCTCGGCTTTTCTTGGCCGAGGTGTCTGGCAAGCCATTTGTCTCGAACGCTATGCTTGAAAGCTTCTAAGGCTTCGGCATCCGGACAGTTGACTATTTGGTTCTTTTTAGTGAGGAACCTGTTCCAAAGCTTTCGGGCTGACTCACCGGGCTGTTGAGTTATATGACTTAAATCGTCTGCATCCGGTGGTCGGACATAGGTCCCTTGAAAATTTGCCCGAAAAGCGTCTTCGAGCTCTTCCCAGCTTCCGATGGAGTTTTCGGGGAGGCTTTTAAGCCAGTGCCGAGCTGGCCCTTTGAGCTTGAGGGGTAAGTACTTGATCGCGTGGAGATCGTCTCCTCGAGCCATATGGATATGGAGGATGTAGTCCTCAATCCAGACCCCAGGGTCTGTTGTTCCGTCGTACGCCTCTATGTTTATGGGTTTGAATCCCTCTGGAAATTCATGGTCCAGCACCTCGTTGGTGAAACATAGGGGGTGTGCGGCACCCCTGTATTTGGGTGTACCGTTGTGTTCGGATGTTTGTTGTGTTGCATTGCATGCTGGAGCGCGCTTGCGTGGCCCGTATATGGATCTTGTTGCACCGTCCTTTTGATGTGAGCCCTCGCGTGGATCACGTACTGGCTTATGTGCGGCGTCGATTGCCGCTCTATGTTGGTCGCGAGGTCGTCTATCCGGCCGGATGGCCATTTTATTTTTTAATTGCGCAGGATCTAAGGCCTCCTCATCGAATTCAAGTAGCAACTTTCGCTTCGGGTAGCTCTTGATGTGGCAATTACTACCGTACTTCGCTACAGTGTTGAGTACTTCACTCCATCTGATTTTGAGTGTGTCTTGTGCAACCCTGAGCCTTTGCTTCTGCTTTTTCAGACTCCTCGCAGTGGCAACCAGCCTTTGATGGGCATTTTGTTGCCCCGGGTGCCTGTCCGGTGTGATGTCGTCCGGACTGTTATCTTCGACGGGGTTAGGTTGTTTGGTTTGATTCTCCGTGTTGCCGTGGTCGGGCGATGGTTCACCCTTCTCTAACGCTTGGTCTATATGATCGTTGTTTTTGCCGAGGCGGGATTTGGAGCGGCGCTTACGCCGCCGCTTTGAGTGCTTCTCGAGGGAACAACCCTTCGCTGCGTCCTTCCGTTCCTCGTCGTCGTTTTCTTTGGGTGTGTCCACCATGTATACGTCATGCGATGAAGTGGGCGTCCAATGCCCTATGGGCAGTGGTTCCTGTTTGTCTCCTACATCGTCGTCCATACCGTCGATGTCTTCGGAGTCAAAGTCGAGCATGTCGGTTAAATCATCGACAGTGGCTACTAAGTGGGTGGTGGGTGTGCGGCGAATTTCTTCATCATCCGCATCCCAATCCTGCCGGACATAGTTCGGCCAGGACTCTCCTGACAAGGAGAGAGACCTTAATGAGTTCAGTATGTCGCCGAAGGGCGAGTGCTGAAAGATATCCGTGGAGGTAAACTCCATGATCGGCGCCCAGTCAGATTCGATAGGCACGGGCGCAGGCGGTTCGGAGTCCGTGGCCGGGGGAGAATCCGGTAGTTCGGCGTCACGGCTCCCGTGAAGGGTAAGCTCGATCCTCAGCTTGATCGCCGCTGAGAGTACGACCTTCGTGGCGGGGTCAATCCACCCGTCCATTGATGGCACGATTGGCTCCGAATTAAGGGTTGGAGCAGTTGCCGGTGCGATCTCCTGAACACTGTCCGATGGTAGTGCTAAATCATGCTCATCGAGACCATGTGGCGCACTCGGCAGGGGCTCGAATCCGTCGAAGATCAAGTCTCCGCGGATATGGGCCGTGTAGTTTAAGCTTCCAAACCTGACCTGGTGGCCAGGGGCGTAACCTTCGATCTGCTCCAGATGGCCAAGCGAGTTGGCCCGCAGTGCGAAGCCGCCGAATACAAAGATCTATCCGGGGAGAAAAGTCTCACCCTGGATTGCATCGCTATCAATGATTGAAGGAGCCATCAAGCCTAATGGCGACGACACAGAGGAACTCTCAATGAAAGCACCAATGTCAGTGTCAAAACCGGCGGATCTCGGGTAGGGGATCCTGAACTATGCGTCTAAGGCGGATGGTAACAGGAGGCATGGGACACGATGTTTTACCCAGGTTCGGGCCCTCTTGATGGAGGTAAAACCCTACGTCCTGCTTAATTTATTCTTGATGATATGAGTAGTATAAGATTTGATCTACCACGAGATCGGAGAGGCTAAACCCTAAAAGCTAGCCTATGGTATGATTGTATGTTGTCCTATGGACTAAAACCCTCCGGTTTATATAAACACCGGAGGGGGCTAGGGTTACACAAGGTCGGTTACAAAGGAGGAGATATACATATCCATATTGCCTAGCTTGCCTTCCACGCCAAGTAGAGTCCCATCCGGACACGGGACGGAGTCTTCAATCTCGTATCTTCATAGTCCAACAGTCCGGCCAAAGGATATAATCCGGCTATCCGGAGACCCCCTAATCCAGGACTCCCTCACTTGTGTTAGAGTCTGCAAGTCCCATAGCATGCACGTATGGTGAACGTTGTGTGACAAATTTGAAGCATGAGGTGTTTCTTTGATTGTCATCCATATGAGTGGCTGTCGGGGATAAGCGATGGTCTTTTCCTACCAATCTATCCCCCTAGGAGCATGCGCGTAATGCTTGGTTTTTGATGACTTGTAGATTTTTGCAATAAGTATGTGAGTTGTTTATGACTAATGTTGAGTCCATGGATTATACACACTCTCACCTTCCCACCATTGCTAGTCTCTTCGGTACCGTGCATTGCCCTTTCTCACCTTGAGAGTTGGTGCAAACTTCGCCGGTGCATCCAACCCCCGTGATATGATACGCTCTGTCACACATAAACCTCCTTATATCTTCCTCAAAACAGCCACCATACCTACCTATTATGGCATTTCCATAGCCATTCTGAGATATATTGCCATGCAACTTTCCACCGTTCCTTTCATTATGACATGCTTGATCATTGTCATATTGCCTTGCATGATCATGTAGTTGACATCGTATTTGTGACAAAGCCACCATGCATAATTTCATACATGTCACTCTTGATTCATTGCCATCCCGGTGCACCGCCGGAGGCATTCATATAGAGTCATACTTTGTTCTAGTATCGAGTTGTAATCTTTGAGTTGTAAATAAATAGAGTGTGATGATCATCATTAATAGAGCATTGTCCCAAAAAGAAAAAGAAAAAAGAAAGGCCAAATAAAAAAAGGGAAAGGCCAAACAAATAAAAAATAAAAGGGACAATGCTACTATCCTTTTCCACACTTGTGCTTCAAAGTAGCACCATGATCTTCATGATAGAGAGTCTCTTATATTGCCAATTTCATATACTAGTGGGAATTTTCATTATAGAACTTGGCTTGTATATTCCAACAATGGGCTTCCTCAAATGCCCTAGGTCTTCGTGAGCAAGCAAGTTGGATGCACACCCACTTAGTTTCTTTTGTTGAGCTGTCATACATTTATAGCTCTAGTGCATCCGTTGCATGGCAATCCCTAATCCTCGCATTGACCATCAATTGATGGGCATCTCCATAGCCCGTTGATTAGCCGCGTCAATGTGAGACTTTCGCCTTTTTGTCTTCTCCACACAACCCCCGTCATTATATTCTATTCCACCCATAGTGCTATGTCCATGGCTCACGCTCATGTATTGCGTGAAAGTTGAAAAAAGTTTGAGATTACTAAAGTATAAAACAATTACTTGGCTTGTCATCGGGGTTGTGCATGATGAGAGCATTCTTGTGTGACAAAAATGAAGCATAGCCAAACTATATGATTTTTGTAGGGATAAGCTTTCTTTGGCCATGTTATTTTGAGAAGACATAATTGCTTAGTTAGTATGCTTGAAGTATTATTATTTTTATGTCAATTAAACTTTTTTCTTGAATCTTTCGGATCTGAACATTCATGCCACAATAAAGATAATTACATTGAAAATTATGTTAGGTAGCATTCCACATCAAAAATTCTGTTTTTATCATTTACCTACTCGACGATGAGCAGGAATTAAGCTTGGGGATGCATGATACGTCTCCAACGTATCTATATTTTTTTATTGGTGCATGCTATTATATTATCTGTTTTGGATGTTTAATGGGCTTTACTATGCACTTATATATTATTTTTGGGACTAACCTATTAACCAAAAGCCAAGTGCAAATTGTTGTTTTTTGTCTATTTCAGTGTTTCGCAGAAAAGGAATATCAAACAGAATCCAAACGGAATAAAACCTTCGCGAGGATCATTTTTGGAACAAATGTGATCCAGGAGACTTGGAGTGGACATCAAGAAAGCAGCGAGGAAGCCACGAGGTAGGAGGGTGCGCCCAGGGGGGCCAGGCGCGCCCCCACCCTCGTGGGCCCCTAGCTCACAGCTCCATCGACCTACTTCTTTCGCCTATATACACTCTTATACCCTGAAACCTTTGGGGAGAGCCACTAAACATCTTTTCCACCGCCGCAACCTTCTGTACCCGTGAGATCCCATCTTGGGGCCTTTTCTGGCGCTCCGCCGGAGTGGGATTCGATCACGGAGGGCTTCTACATCAACACCATAGCCTCTCCGATGATGTGTGAGTAGTTTACCACAGACTTTTGGGTCCATAGTTATTAGCTAGATGACTTCTTGTCTCTCTTTGGATCTCAATACAAAGTTCTCCTCGATTCTCTTGGAGATCTACCCGATGTAACTCTTTTTTGCGGTGTGTTTGCCGAGATCCGATGAATTGTGGGTTTATGAACTTGATTATCTATGAATATTATTTGATTCTTCTCTGAATTCTTATATGCATGATTTGATATCTTTGCAAGTCTCTTTGAATTATCAGTTTGGTTTGGCCTACTAGACTGATCTTTCTTGCAATGGGGGAAGTTCTTAGCTTTGGGTTCAATCTTGCGGCGCTCGATCCCAGTGACAAGAAGGGAAATGACATGTATTGTATGTTGCCATCGAGGATAAAAAGATGGGGTTTATATCATATTGCTTGAGTTTATCCTCTACATCATGTCATCTTGCCTAATGTGTTACTCTGTTCTTATGAACTTAATACTCTAGATGCATGCTGGATAGCGGTCGATGTGTGGAGTAATAGTAGTAGATGCAGAATCATTTCGGTCTACTTGTCACGGACGTGATGCCTATATTCATGATCATTGCCTTAGATATCATCATAACTATGCGCTTTTCTATCAATTGCTCAGCAGTAATTTGTTCACCCACCGTAATTCATGCTATCTTGAGAGAAGCCACTAGTGAAACCTATGGCCCCCGGGTCTACCTTACATCATATAAGTTTCCAATCTACAATTCTAGTTTACTATTTATTTTGCAATCTTTATTTTCCAATCTATACCATAAAAATACCAAAAATATTTATCTTATTATCTTTATCAGATCTCACTTTTGCAAGTTGCTGTGAAGGGACTGACAACGCCTTTATCGCGTTGGTTGCAAGGTTCTTATTTGTTTGTGCAAGTACTAGGCGATTTGCGTGTAGTCTCCTACTAGATTGATACCTTGGTTCTCAAAAACTGAGGGAAATACTTACGCTACTTTGTTGCATCACCCTTTCCTCTTCAAGGGAAAACCAACACATGCTCAAGAGGTAGCAAGGCCGTCGAAGAGATCGACGATGGTTGAACTAGAGGGGTTGGGGATGGACCACTTAACCTGTGACATGGCCCGCGTGAAGCCGTCGGTGTGGACAAGCTTGATGTCGTAGCCAGCTTTCCCGAGATACAGTAATACGCTAGCCCGCTGACATGAAGCCTTTGACATGGCAACTTAGTCAACGTCTTTGCCGGCTTCCGTGGTGACGTGTTGCTCCGGGATCGACAGGTCAGGGCGAGTGGCGGCCACCTCACGAACGTCCGCCGGAGAGGCCATTATAAACCTCTTCTTGGCCGAACGCTCGTCGGGCTCCCCGGGATACGTGGTCGAGCTTAGGCTGTGACATTCTGGAGCAGGGGATGTGGATCTGGCTAGGAGGGACACCGCAGTCCTCATCTAAAAACTCAGGGGAGTGGGGCGACGGTATGGGAATCGTTGGATAAACTGAACTTTATTATCTAAGCTAGGAGGAACGGGCTGATCGGCAGGGTTGGCGGCGGCCCCGGTGGCGGCCGCGAGCTAGGGTTCGAAGGGGGGGAAGGGGGCGGGTGGGGGACTATGGAGGGGGTGGTGTTTGAGGATACGCCGCATCTACTGAAAATTTTAGTAATGGTGGGTGGAGATGGTGGTGGACGAGGGAGGGCGGCGGTTCAAATGCCTCGGCTACTAAAACTTTACTATAAGGTCGGTGCTGGAGGAGTGTGGGCGACGGTTGAAATACGGAGGCTACTAAAATTTGGGTAAAGGAATTGATGCGGGGCGGGAGTGCCCAAGATCGCGCATGGTCCAATAATAATACGTGTGTACGATAATAAGGAAAAGTGGCGCGGATCCGCCGATTTTTGCAACGCTCGAGGTGGGTAGTTTGTTTTTTATATTTCTAGCTAGCTGGTCTATTGCACACGATTCATCCTAATTTCCAAATAAACTTACCCGCATTTAGCTTCCACAGGTGGTGGTTTTACAGCGCACTTGCATCGCACACGGTTAAGCCAGTACCTCCACCCTTTGCTCGCGCTTGCGCGGTCGTCGTGATTTCAGCGCACTTGCATTGCACACGATTGAGCCAGTAGCTCCACCTTAATTTGCTCGCGCTTGCACGGTCGTGGTGATTCACATCGCACTTGTATCGCACACGGTTTAGATATTATACCCCGTGTTTGTTGAGGATCATCAGAGTCTTTGCAGCAAAATATAATGTTAGGGAGGGTCAAAAGATAGCCACACCAGCATGTGGCCCAAATATATATATGAGTGAAAAGGGTGGTATGTGTTGTTCAAAATTCCAACGCACAACTTTGACCCCGCGGGCCCACGGTTGGGCACGTCATTGAAGATCGATGAGAGGGGCCAGAAGTCAAGAACCACCTGGAAGTGGCCAAATATATGTACGAATATTGGGGATGTTTAAAACTTTAAATACACAATGCATAACTTTGGTGGCACCTGCCTCGCAAACTCGAAAGCACCCTAACAACCACCTAGCTAGGATATATATATAATGACATAATGTCGTACCTAGCTAGGATGCTTGGCCCACCACCTCCCACTTCGTGTCAGCGGGGCGGATGCACATAATGATCGATACTTTGGTCATACATGCATGTCGACATGACCTACCATAAGACGGACCAATGAATCTTTCGTTTGGTCAAATGATAGTTGTTGTTGTCGATAAATCGCTTGAGCCAATAGATTGAACTATCATAAACATCGCACGAGAGGGACCACAAAACCAGCACCTCTTGCATGCGGCCCAAAATGATGTACGTTGGGAAGGGGTGATGTGTGTTTTCAATATAGAATAATGTACAATTTAGATGAGGTGCCTACCTCTCGATACAGACAACAACCATGAAGGCAAGGTAGTTAAGGATGAGATACATACGCAGGGTTTGATGTAGGTCGAACCCAGCAATCCGAGCATCTGGGAGGGAATCCTGACAACACATGAGCTCGAGTTTTGGTTGACCAACATTTGACGGTGACTGGCCCTAACATGAACTAGGAGGAATCCATTCATGGCAAACACATACCCCTCATTATCGGTCAAAGGGATGATATATATACACTCGGGGAGCCCACATATATATGTGTCGTCATAAAAAACCGCACAAGGGAGACGCGGTCGATCAGAAGACCCCGTATACACTGCATGCGGCCCGAAAATATGTATGGGTATGATGGTGTATGATGTGTTTAAATCCCAAATGCACAACTTCGATGGGCCACGCCAAGTACATTACAGACCGAACATCGTACCCGACTCCAAGCCTGGTTCAATACCTATGATGTCAGTTTCCCAACTTTTAGGCGGCAGTGGGGGGGGGTCGTCCCACGCATGCGCTCAAACTTTATTTTGTCTGGCATGGGACACACACACACACATATATATACATATATATATATATATATATATATATATATATACATCTATACACATATGTAGTGTGCGAATAACTATGAAAGTTGCTCGTTGGATGAAGCCAATCCGATGGTACAGAGATGGCAAATCCGAGCACTACTGGCCGTTGGATATCATCTACATTCCACCAGATTCTGCCACATGTACAATCTAGAAGACTCCATGGTTGAACTTAAGCATAATGCACAAACCTCTAAACACAAGCACTTCTCCTTTGTTCTCTAGAATCTTCCATATCTTAATTTCCCAAACCTTTTTTCTAAATGAATTGTCACTATTTGTTTTTACCTTTACAATGCACAATTCCATGAATCTTAAAATAGTTTTTTTTACAAAACTAATTGATTTTGGATGAGATGAACTATAAGAATTAAACGAACATCTACATCATGCATATCTGGGAGAAAAGGCGGGAAACCGATGAGGGGAGTGGCGAGAAATGGTAGCCTGTTTTGAGTGAAAACCTAGTAGAGAAGGAAGCGTGAGCTACACGACGCATGCGCATAGTGCTTACCCATGTACTGCATGTGCTGTCGAAAGGGCTCAGGGTTGTCGTTCGATCTGGGAGCATCCAACGGTGCACACGTATGATCCGTGGGGTTTGGGTTCTGGCCAATCAGAACGCATGACTCAGATCGCGCACGCAGCGGGGGGGGGGGGGGAGATATCATACGGAAACCAACATTCGGTGGAAACCGGTGAAAACCACAAGAAAAAGATGTTTTGAAGTTTCAAAAAAATGCGAGATGTTAAAATGATGATGTTTTATTGGCTCACAAAATTTCAAGTTGAAACACATTAAGAGATGTGAGCTATGAAAAAGACAAAATCAGTGTTGAATACTGCCGAATAGTAATGTCACTATTCAGGGTGGAATTTGTCTTTTTCATAGCTCAAATCTCGTAATGTTTTTCAACTTGAAATTTTGTGTCGCAATAAAACATCACCTTCTTAACATCCCACATTTTTTCAGATTTTTATGTAACTTTAAAATATGGTTTCCACGAAGTTTTCATTGAATATCGGCTTTCGTGAGTGTACCGTGTGCTATTTGGAAACATTTCGTGAGAAGAATCTCGGTTCTTAACATCCCACCTTAATTTGCTCGCGCTTGCACGGTCGTGGTGATTCACATCGCACTTGTATCGCACACGGTTTAGATATTATACCCCGTGTTTGTTGAGGATCATCAGAGTCTTTGCAGCAAAATATAATGTTAGGGAGGGTCAAAAGATAGCCACACCAGCATGTGGCCCAAATATATATATGAGTGAAAAGGGTGGTATGTGTTGTTCAAAATTCCAACGCACAACTTTGACCCCGCGGGCCCACGGTTGGGCACGTCATTGAAGATCGATGAGAGGGGCCAGAAGTCAAGAACCACCTGGAAGTGGCCAAATATATGTACGAATATTGGGGATGTTTAAAACTTTAAATACACAATGCATAACTTTGGTGGCACCTGCCTCGCAAACTCGAAAGCACCCTAACAACCACCTAGCTAGGATATATATATAATGACATAATGTCGTACCTAGCTAGGATGCTTGGCCCACCACCTCCCACTTCGTGTCAGCGGGGCGGATGCACATAATGATCGATACTTTGGTCATACATGCATGTCGACATGACCTACCATAAGACGGACCAATGAATCTTTCGTTTGGTCAAATGATAGTTGTTGTTGTCGATAAATCGCTTGAGCCAATAGATTGAACTATCATAAACATCGCACGAGAGGGACCACAAAACCAGCACCTCTTGCATGCGGCCCAAAATGATGTACGTTGGGAAGGGGTGATGTGTGTTTTCAATATAGAATAATGTACAATTTAGATGAGGTGCCTACCTCTCGATACAGACAACAACCATGAAGGCAAGGTAGTTAAGGATGAGATACATACGCAGGGTTTGATGTAGGTCGAACCCAGCAATCCGAGCATCTGGGAGGGAATCCTGACAACACATGAGCTCGAGTTTTGGTTGACCAACATTTGACGGTGACTGGCCCTAACATGAACTAGGAGGAATCCATTCATGGCAAACACATACCCCTCATTATCGGTCAAAGGGATGATATATATACACTCGGGGAGCCCACATATATACGTGTCGTCATAAAAAACCGCACAAGGGAGACGCGGTCGATCAGAAGACCCCGTATACACTGCATGCGGCCCGAAAATATGTATGGGTATGATGGTGTATGATGTGTTTAAATCCCAAATGCACAACTTCGATGGGCCACGCCAAGTACATTACAGACCGAACATCGTACCCGACTCCAAGCCTGGTTCAATACCTATGATGTCAGTTTCCCAACTTTTAGGCGGCAGTGGGGGGGGGGGGGTCGTCCCACGCATGCGCTCAAACTTTATTTTGTCTGGCATGGGACACACACACACACATATATATACATATATATATATATATATATATATATATATATATATATACATCTATACACATATGTAGTGTGCGAATAACTATGAAAGTTGCTCGTTGGATGAAGCCAATCCGATGGTACAGAGATGGCAAATCCGAGCACTACTGGCCGTTGGATATCATCTACATTCCACCAGATTCTGCCACATGTACAATCTAGAAGACTCCATGGTTGAACTTAAGCATAATGCACAAACCTCTAAACACAAGCACTTCTCCTTTGTTCTCTAGAATCTTCCATATCTTAATTTCCCAAACCTTTTTTCTAAATGAATTGTCACTATTTGTTTTTACCTTTACAATGCACAATTCCATGAATCTTAAAATAGTTTTTTTTACAAAACTAATTGATTTTGGATGAGATGAACTATAAGAATTAAACGAACATCTACATCATGCATATCTGGGAGAAAAGGCGGGAAACCGATGAGGGGAGTGGCGAGAAACGGTAGCCTGTTTTGAGTGAAAACCTAGTAGAGAAGGAAGCGTGAGCTACACGACGCATGCGCATAGTGCTTACCCATGTACTGCATGTGCTGTCGAAAGGGCTCAGGGTTGTCGTTCGATCTGGGAGCATCCAACGGTGCACACGTATGATCCGTGGGGTTTGGGTTCTGGCCAATCAGAACGCATGACTCAGATCGCGCACGCAGCGGGGGGGGGGGAGATATCATACGGAAACCAACATTCGGTGGAAACCGGTGAAAACCACAAGAAAAAGATGTTTTGAAGTTTCAAAAAAATGCGAGATGTTAAAATGATGATGTTTTATTGGCTCACAAAATTTCAAGTTGAAACACATTAAGAGATGTGAGCTATGAAAAAGACAAAATCAGTGTTGAATACTGCCGAATAGTAATGTCACTATTCAGGGTGGAATTTGTCTTTTTCATAGCTCAAATCTCGTAATGTTTTTCAACTTGAAATTTTGTGTCGCAATAAAACATCACCTTCTTAACATCCCACATTTTTTCAGATTTTTATGTAACTTTAAAATATGGTTTCCACGAAGTTTTCATTGAATATCGGCTTTCGTGAGTGTACCGTGTGCTATTTGGAAACATTTCGTGAGAAGAATCTCGGTTTTTAAATCCCCGTAAATCCAAAACTAAGCTAAAAATCGTGAAACCTGCCATGGTGTCACGACATCGCACTTATATGTCGAGGAATTTTTTCGTCCATTGTGGCGCAAGTTGTATTACAAGCCTCTTACAAACCGGAGCTTCTCTCAAAGAAGCCTCGTGGTTCCTATAGGGAAACGTGTCCCCCTTGTGGGTGAAACGTAATCACTGCCTCTTTTCATCATGTATTTTCTTCTACGGGAAACATGGAACGACAGGATATCCGTGCTGAAATTTAAACTTATTCAGGGTTCGTTTGGCCTTTTTATACACTAATTGAGTTTCCTAGGCATTTAATGTCCATAATTCAAATCTGAACTACAAATACATGCTCCAGTTCACCAAAATGGCTAGGAAAATTAAAAATGTGTCCTTGGGTGCATGTTTAGGTCCAATGCCAGGAATGGGAATGAATTACAACCGTACTGGTGTCATGGCTCGTACTTAAACATTCCGAATCTCGGTTTTTAAGTCCCCATAAATCCTAAACTCGCCAGAAAGTCATCAAAGGTGGCATGGTGTCACGTCATGACACATATATGTCGTGGTAAAAACATTGTCCAATTTGGGCCATGCTTTATTACAAACTTCTTACAAAAATTGGAGCTTCTCTCAAAGAAGCCTCGTGGTTCTGATAGGGAAACGTGTTCCCCTTGTGGGCGAAACGTAATCACTGCATCTTTTCGCCTTGTATTTTCTTCCAAGGGCAACATGGAACCACATGATATCCATTCTGAAATTTAAAATTATTCAGGGTTCGTTTGGCCTTTTTATACACTAATTGAGTTTCCTAGGCATTTAATGTCCATAATTCAAATCTGAACTACAAATACATGCCCCCATTCACCAAAATGGCTAGAAAAATTATACATGTGTCCTTGGGTGCATGTTTAGGCCTCATGCCAGGAATGGGAACGAATTACAACTGTACCGGTGTCCTGGCTCTTCCTCAAACATTTCGAATCTCGGTTTTTTAGTCCCCATAAATCCTAAACTCACCAGAAAGTCATGAAAGGTGGCAATGTGTCATGTCATGGCACATATATGTCATGGTAAAAACATTGCCAATTTGGGCCAAGCTTTATTACAAACCTCTTACAAACCGGAGCCTGTCGCAAGAACCCTCGTGGTTTCAATAGGGAAACATGTCCCCTTGTGGGCCAAATGATAATCACTCCCTCTTCTAGCCTTGTATTTCCTTCTACATGCGACACGGAACAACTGGAGATTCGGGCTGAACTTTGAAATTATTCAGGGTTCGTTTGACCTTTTTTATTCATTAATTGAGTTTTATAGGCATTTAATGTCCATCATTCAAATCCGAACTACAAATACATGCTCCAATGCACCGAAATGGCTAGAAAAATGTACATGTTTCCTTAGGGTGCATGTTTTGGTCCCATGGAACAAATGGGAACGAATTCAACCGTCTCTCCGTCCTGGCCTGCCCACAAAAATTGTGAATCTCGGTTTTTAAATGTCTGTAAATCCAAAACTCACCAGGAAATCATGAAACTTGGTATGGTGTCACTACATGGTATATATAATTGTCCAATTTGGGCGAAGCTATATTACAAGACTTTTACAAACCAGAGCCTGTCGCAACCCTCGTGGTTTTGTTAGGGAAACATGCCCCTCTTGTGGGCGAAATGATAATCGATGCCTCTTCTCGCCTTGAACTTTGTTTTCTACAGGCAACATAGAATAACAGGAGTGTCGGGCTGAAATTTGAAACTGTTCAGGGTTCGTTTGGCCATTGTATATATATATTACAAATTACTGAGTTTTCTGTGCATTTAATGTAGTCCATAATTCAAATTTGAACTACAACCACATGCTCCAGTGAAGCAAAAATGGGTGGGAAATCATACATGTGTCATTGGGTGCATGTTTAGGTCTCGTTTAAGGAATGAGAATAAATTACAAACTTTTCGTCATCCTGAAACAATGAGAATCTCGGTTTTTAAATCCCAGAAAATAAAAAAGTCACCCAAAAAACATGAAACTTGGCATGGTTTCATGACATGGCACATATATGCCATGGCAAGAAAAATCGTCCAGTTTGAGAAGAGGCGCACACATTAGTAGCCAACGAAGTACTTTTTGAAAAAAAGCTGACACGTTAATATCCCAAACGGTTGTATTATATTTACCGTGTCGAAATTTAACCATACTCGGTGGCGTGCGTGCAGCTGTTTGATTAGACGGGACGAGCGTGAGAAGTCCGCCGTGCAGCTTCAATGGGACGCATGCGAGTAGTCTGCCGCGCAGGCTCGACGGGACACATGCGAGCAGCAAGGCCGCCCATGCTCATCGGGAAGCGAGTTCTTTGACCTCCATGCACTAGCCGCCGCCTGCCTCGCTCACAACTTCTCCATTAATGGGTTAATTAAAGCACCTAGACGGAGGGTGTTTGCTTGTGATCCCATGGCAGCATTTGCTTTGTTCGTGTTTTCAACTAGTATTCCGCCCTAATTTAAATTGCCACATAGGGCAACGGATAATATGACACAAATAAAATGGCAACGGATAATACAATGACAAATTTACAATGGCGCACATAATAATTGTCTTACATATTCTGGATAATTAGAAATGCCACATGCGGCAAAGCCCGGAAGACACGGGGGCAAGAGAAGAAGGAAATTGCAGACAACGATCTGGGTTGCTACTGTCTCTACTCGTCGATGGATCACCGGGCGGCGAAATCCTCCAGCTCCTTCTTCAATTCCTCATGACTTTGCTTGAAAGCAGTCCCGGATTCCTCCACCTCCTGATCGCGCTCGATCCGGAGCTTCCTCAGGCCACCCATCAGTTCCTCGACGACCACTTTCAGCATCATCTCCGAGGCACTGCTCTGCTCATGCAACATCTTCCATCCGGCGGCCTCCTCCTCCTTCTTGGCGACCAACTTGAGGAGCTTTGCATTGTCATCCATGAGTTGCTTGACGAGGCCGATCGCCTTGTCAACCGAGGCATCACTGATCTTGAGCAGCTTCATCAAGCTGTCGACCAGCTCGTGCTGTGTAGTGACGCCAGCGAGAATGTTGTCGTCGCCAGCGAAGGACTTCAGGAATGCCGGCTCGTTGCGATGGCCGACGCTGCGAATGCGCTTGTGAGAGCCCTCGCGTGCCCGTGAGAGCTCGTTCGAGGGCGCCGCGGTGCGCCCGGACATCTCTGTCGCGTCTGCGGCTTCGCGACGGGACCTCTCTAGTGCTTCCTCGGCCTTGGTCTTTGCTTCCTGGTTATATGTCCACCCTAGACTCCTCCGACCGGTCATGGCGGAACGACTTGACAGAGAAAACCAGTTTTGTGGGTGATGAGGAGAGGAACTGTGAAGTAATTTTCGAGTGGGTAGTTTTTATAGCCCGGTGCTAAGTGTGAACACATATTAGTTTGAGAGGTGTGAACGGATTTGCAATTACTTATTGCATTGTAATCAACAATGTGACGAGAAACAAGGTCAAAATTTATTGATGGCAGAAGGCTGACCACGTGGTTGCTCACCGTTGAGGCGGCCGCGGCGCGCTCCGCTCTAGCGTCCCTGCGCGCGCTCTTATCGTCGTTGAGGCAAAGTTACAATGGCAACTGTTAATAATTCTTAATAATTGTCTTACATATTCAGGATAATTTAAAATGCCAAATGCGGCAAGGCCCAGAACACTCACGACCTACATATGCGTACAATTATAATAAAATATGAGCTAAAAGGCTGAGCTGGTGGCCTTCCGACGATGGTCCTCTCGGACTCCATGATCAGCATAGCACCCTTGCGGCCGTGTACTCGCAGACGCATGTGTAACTTACTAATCATCACACACGAGTACTCGCAGACGCATCGTGTGCGATACTCCAAGCCACCGCAAGCAACTAGTTTGCATTTTTCGAAGTTTTTTGTACACACAGAATCGCACACGAACTAACTGTACTAACCGTCTGTGTTGTAAATTCTCATCGCAAATAGTTCATTTGAGTCGGCGGTTTGCCACGTATCACACATATCTTGTTAAGTTGAACCATTTCTGTTGCATTCACTAATCTAAAACAGTTCGTCCGAGTGAACCGTACGCCCTATATCACACACACCTTCATGTGGCTAACCATTTATGTTGCACTCCCAAATAGCAAACGGTTCATCGGAGCGAACTGTATGCCGTATATCGCACACACATTGATATGGCTGCCCGTTTCTGTTGTTCTGCCTCATTGCAAACAGTTTGAATGGGTTAACCGTGTGGCCTGAATCGCACAGGCAACTAAAATATGAACCTTGTTTGATGCATCCTCCATCGCAAACGTTTTGCACCTTTTTTGACGGTTTTCATACACCACCGTTTGCGATTACTGCATCGTACACAGTTTCTCGAAGGGTCTCTGATTGTAGTGTCGCGTTAGCAGCATCCTGTAGTAGTGACAGTTGTCCCTGTATAACCGTTTCCGATATCTCGAATATCCCAAACACTTCATCCTTGCCACTCGTTTGTGCTCGCATTGCCATCGCAGTCGGAGTTTTGTGGTTCTGCCTAAAACCAGGCAAATTCCAGGCACGACAGTTTTCTAGGCAGATTCTAGGCACGGGAGATTTACGATGCCTGGCACATCACAAACATTTCATGATTATAAACCGTGTACGATAGGTAGACAATCACACACATTTAGTTTTCCCGCATCGTATGTGATAATGTCTGACATCACACACGCTTTGCAAACAGCAACTATGTGCATGCTTGCACATGTTTACTCTCTATGAACCATCCCGGATGATGGTGTATATCGCAAACATTTGTGTTTTACCAACCGTGTGTGCCGTAATGACCTGCACAATGTAATTTCTCCCTAATTTAATTGCTGCTATTTAAAATTGTACCTAATTTAAACTTGAAAGTAGACTATAGCTTTATTCATATCCATCAGGTTCAAACAACCAATGCATTATTCAATTCACAGGTACATACGTTTAAGAATTACAAAAGCAACAAATAAAGAATGATGTACCAGGGTTCTATACTTGTACTATTACAGATGGTAAAGAAAGAGGCAACAAACATTCCAGTTGCTGAACAAGGTGAAGCGGAATGGCCCTATTGTGCTCTCCTAGATGCAGAAGGCATGCAGGACTCTAGTCCAACCCCTTGTGATGGCCGACCGCCAATCATGTAGTTTGAGAGGTAATCTTGAGTAAACTTCTTCAGGATCCACTACAAAAGAAAACATATTCAGATATTGTCATCTAACACAACTCATTACGGGCAGTAAAAAGAAGGTTACAGGGTTCTTACTTACCATCCTGTAGTTCACTGTTGTCTTGCATAAAGTGTAAACAAATAGTTCGATTGACAACTTTTGACCCATTTCAGTAACAATCTTTATTAGTTTCCTCACTTGATGCTCGTTCATGAATATCTCATTGCCCCATACGCAGAAAGGGTCGAAGTGTGGATCTTTGGCAATGATATATGTACCTAAAAGCACCAAGTTAATATTAGAAGCTAAACAACAATTGAAAAATGATGTAGTACAATACTCCATCCATCCCATTATATAAGATTTTATTACATGTATATCTAGACATCATCAGAACATTAAGGTAACACTCTTCCTTGTTGCTATGTAGCTTGGGATTGCATATTTAGTCATTCAGTACAATGGATGTTGCTAAACAATAATTGAAAAATGAAAAGGCATGTTAATTGCAATATCCTTAACAGCAACCAAATATCGTGATTCATAGTGGTATTGTTGAAACTGTTATTGATGAAATTGAACTGCACAACAAATAGTTGCACATATAGAGCATCACATTGTGAAGAACTGAAATGAACAAGTCATAAGGACATCTCTAGGCGATCCTTAAAAAGTTAAAGGACTAAAACCCTTAGTGGATATATATATATATATACTCCAGCAATTTTTGGCCTTTTCTAGTCGATCCCCTAAACTTAAGGTTGTAAACTTCAATTTGATCAAGTTCAAAGCAGGTTCAACCGAAAGTAGCATGCATTCAAACATAAACATAGATAGTTTTGCATAACCGAACATAAAACATAAATTTAAACTAAGCTAAACTACTTTCGGTCGAAGTAGAGGTCGAGCCAATCCTTCCTCGTCATGTACGGTGTGCCGCGAGCCGGGTCCGGGCCAGTACCGTCGTCGGGGTCGTTGGGGAAGGCACTCCTCCACTTGCCGACGTCGATCTCCTCGTTCTCGGGGCCCACCTCAACGCCCTACACGCTACTGTCGACGTCGCCTTCGACCTCGTCATCGGAGGAGAGCGTGATAACCTCGCCGCCCTCCACGCTGTCGTCCTCGCCGCCTTTGACTTCGTCATCGGATGAGAGCGTGATAACCTCGCCGCCCTCCGCGCCGGCAAAGATCGCCCGCTCTGCCTCCACGAGCTCCGGGTGTTGCCGACGGAGCTCTTGCATATAGGCCTCGTCGGCGGCCTCAGCCTCGAGACGCTCCCACGCCTCACGGTCCTCTCGCGCCATAGCCGAGCTCACCACCCCTGGCTCCGGCGGAATGAGGTGGAACGGACATGTGCCGAAGGGGAAATTGAGCCTAGCCACCGCGCCGTGGTAGCCGACTTGCCAGCGGTCATACTCCATGGCCGCGAGTTCGGCCGAGTGGAAGCTACCGAGCCACCGGCGGGTGTGGGTCTCTCGATCTGTAATCTCGGCGACCCACATCCCCCACCGCCACTGCCGGACCCCGAAGTAGGACTTCGTTGGCTGCCGGGTCCGGGGGAGGACGGGGAAGTCCTCGAACCAGCATAGGGGCGCGGTGGTGGGCGGATCGGGGGACTGGCAACGGCGGATCGGGCCCGCGGAGGACGACGGGGACACCTCGGCGGCCACCTCGCCGGCATCGGGAGAAAAGGCCGCGATAAACCTATTTTGGCCATTTGCTACTCGAGCTCCCCGGCACACAGACATAGGTTGAGGATGGAGGTGCCGGCGATGGCGGCGACCTACCAATGGATTCGAGGGTTGTGTGTGTCTGTGTGAGCGGAGGTTGTGTTTGAGGAAATACTGCGGCAACTGAAAATTTTACTAGGTGGGAGTAACAGGGCGGGGCTACTGAAAATTTGGATCTAGGGTGAGCAGATATTTTTGAGATTGCGAGGGATGCAGAGGCAGGAGTAAAATGTTGGGGCTACTGAAAATTTTAATCAAGGGACTGAAGTAGAGGGGAGTAACAGACATCGCACACGGTCCGCACATACTAATCGTGTGCTATCAAACATAAAAACCTTCCAGGCGGTAGATATTTTTGAGATTGCGAGGGATGCAGAGGCGGGAGTTTTGGGGGAGCGAGCTAGTGTGCTTGACAGCCAGCTGTGGACTATAGCCGACGAACCTTCACGCGTAAGCCATAGGCGTACTATACACCGACGGTGCTCCAAGATATTTTGTACTACATCTCACACGGTTGGTGAGAATAAACTGTGTGGGATCTACTTGATTTGAATTAGAAAATGGGGTTACAGCAGCAATGGACGGTGTTTGAATTGCTAGACCTTTTATCCGAGTGAACATGCAACTGTATGTGTGTCGTAAAATAATTGGAATTATTCAGGGTTCGTTTGGACATTTCATACATTAAACTGGTTTTCTAGCCATTTCAGGTGCACAATTCAAAATTAAACTACATGCACATGCTCCGGTGCATACAAATTGGTTGAAAAATCAAATCTATGTCCTTCAGTGCATGCTTAGGTCCCATGGAAGAAATGGGAAAGAATTTTTTAGGGTCTGTTTGTCCTTTTTTATACATTAACTTGGTTTTCTAGGCATTTTATGTGCATAATTCAAATTTGAACTATAAGCACATGCTCTACTGCACCAAAGTTGGTTGAAAAATCACATGTGTGTCCTTGTGTGAATTTCTAGGTCCCATGCAAGAGATGATAATGAAATTCAAACACCAGGGCACTGTTAATTGCTGGCAAAATGTTGAGATGCCTGGTTTTTAAATTCTAGTAAATCCAAAACTCGTCTGAAATTCATGAAACTTGGCATGCTATCATGGAGCAGCATCAACATGCCGTGGTGAAAATTTTGTCCCATTTGGGGCAGGTTTGGGTATAAGCTTCTCACAAACCAGAGCTTCTCACAACAAGCATGATGGTTTCGATGGGGAACGTACAACCTTTGGTGACGGGACGATATCCACTGCCTCTTATTGCTTTCAAAAATTTTCTAGTGTCAACATAGAACAACAGAAGTGTTGTGTTCAATCTTGAAATTTTTCGGGGTTCGTTTGGCCTTTTTTATATATTAACTGGGTTTTCTAGACATTTTATGTGCATAATTCAAATTTGAACTACAAGCACATGCTCCAATGCACCAAAGTTGGTTGAAAAATCACATGTGTGCCCTTGGGTGAATTTCTAGGTCCCATGCAAGAGATGGGAATGAAATTCAAACACCAGGGCACTGTTGATTGTTGGCAAAACATTGAGATGCCTGATTTTTAAATTCTAGTAAATCCAAAACTCGTATGAAATTCATGAAACTTGGCATGCTATCATGGAGCGGCATCAACATGCCGTGGTGAAAATTTTGTCCCATTTGGGACATGTTCGGGTATAAGCTTCTCACAAATCAGAGCTTCTCACAACAAGCATGATGGTTTTGGTAGGGAACGTCCCACCTTTGGGGACGAAACGATATCCATTGCCTCTTATTGCTTTCAAAAAATTTCTTGTGTCAACATAGAACAGCAGGAGTGTTGCATCAATTTTTGGGATTTTTCGGGGTTTGTTTGGACATTTTTATGCATTAACTGAGTTTTCAATGCATTTATGTGCATAATTCAAATTTGAACTACATGCACATGCTCCAGTGCATAAATTGGTTGAAAAATCAAATATGTGTCCTTGGGTGCATGCTTAGGTCCCATGCAAGAAATGGGAATAAATTTCAAACACCAGGGCACCGTTGATTGCCAGCAAAACATTGAGATGACTCATTTTTAAATTCTAATAAATCCAAAACTCGTCTGAAATTCATGGAGCAGCATCAACATGTCGTGGTAAAAATTTTGTCCCGTTTGGGGCAGGTTTGGGTATATGCTTCTCACAAACCAGAGCTTCTCACAACAAGCATGATGGTTTCGGTAGGGAATGTCCCACCTTTGGGGACAAAACAATATCCATTGCCTCTTATTGCTTTCAAAAAATTCTCGTGTCAACATAGAACAACATGAGTGTTGTGTCAATTTTTGGGATTTTTCAGGGTTCGTTTGGACATTTTTATGCATTAACTAAGTTTTCAATGCATTTATGTGCATAATTCAAATTTGAACTACATGCACATGCTCCAGTGCATATAAATTGGTTGAAAAATCAAATCCGTGTCCTTGGGTGCATGCTTGGGTCCCATGCAAGAAATGGGAATGAATTTCAAACACCAGGGCACCGTTGATTGCTGGCAAAACATTGAGATGCCTCGTTTTTAAATTCTAGTAAATCCAAAACTCGCCTGAAATTCATGAAACTTGGCATGCTTTCATGGAGCGGCATTAACATGCCGTGGTAAAATTTTTGTCCCATTTGGGGTAGATTTGGGTATATGCTTGTCACAAACCAGAGCTTCTCAAAACAAGCATCATGGTTTCGGTAGGGAACGTCCCACCTTTGGGGACGAAACGATATCCACTGCCTCTTATTGCTTCCAAATTTTTTCTCATGTAAACATAGAACAACAGGAGTGTTGTGTCAATTTTTGTGATTTTTTGGGGTTCTTTTGGTCATTTTTATGCATTAACTGAGTTTTCAATGCATTTATATGCACAATTCAAATTTGAACTACATGCACATGCTCCAGTGCATATAAATTGGTTAAAAAATCAAATATGTCTCCTTGGGTGCATGCTTAGGTCCCATGCAAGAAATGGGAATGAATTTCAAACACCATGGCACCGTTGATTGCCGACAAAACATTGAGATGCCTGGTTTTTAAATTCTAGTAAATCCAAAACTCGTCTGAAATTCATGAAACTTGGCATGTTATCATGGAATGGCACCCGACATGATGTGGTATTTTTCATGTCCATTTTGAGAGAAGGCGCACTCGAATAATGACAGCCAACAAAGGCATTTTGAAAAAATCGCTGCCACTTTAATATCTCAAACGTTTGTAAAATTCAAACCGTGTGCGTTCTGTTAACCATTCACGTGACGCCACGTGTCTTGGTTTTAATGGTTGTAGGAGGTGCCGTGCGGACAGTTGCTTGACCTTGGCTGAACGGGAGGTGTGCGAGCGGAGTCTGTCCACAGGCTGACCGGGAAGCGTGCAAGCTGTACGCTGCGCAAGCTCACTGGGAAGTGAGCCCTTTGACTTCCATGGCCGCCTGCCTTCCTCTCCATTAATGGCGCCCGAGCCGCTGTTTAATACGGGCGGCCTTACGGTTCGCCTCCCATTCCCCTCCCCCCCGTAGACCTCCACCGCCATGGTGCAGAATGATTATCTACCACTAGTCTTCAAGTATGGTGAAGTCGACTCCGAGTCGGAGGAGATATAAAATAAGGAGGAATGGGGCCTCATGGACATGGCCTAGAATGAGCTGGCCACGGCGGTTGCTGCCCCCGCTCCCGTTCCAGCTCCCATGCCCGCGCCCGCACCAGCGACCATCCCCGTAACATTGACGGGCTGGTCGCCGAGCACTATCGCAGAGCTGGAAGCCGCGGGCATCAACGAGGTCTCCGCGGACCCGCGCGAGCTCGTGTACATGCCAGCGCCTGTGCCCGTGCGTGCCCCTCCACTCACCGTGGCACCGGCCCCCGTGCGTTTGGCTGCACCCACCGCACCTGTGCGTGCTCCTCCACCCACCGCGGCGCCGGTCCCCGTGCATTTGGCTGCACCCGCCGCGCCCATGCCCGTGCGTGCCCCCTCAGCGGCATGGGACGCTGCCATCAACCACTACCTCTCAGCGGCGCCAGTTGCCGTCCTCCCGCGCCTTGCCCGTCGATCGCATGACAACATGATGTTTGATTTACAAGTGAAGAACATTGTGTGCTGCCTTGAAGACTTCAACAATGGCGTCCCGGAGGACGACAACGACAACGATGGCGCAGCACGCTGCCTCCGCCGCCGCCGGAAATAGTTTTTTGGGGTTTAATACTTTATCTCGAATTCTCGATCATATGAATATAAATTCGCAGTGTGACTGAATGAAATATATGGTTTGAACGAACTTGCGTTTTTCTCTCTTAATGTATAGACTTATCAAATGATTTTCTTTAAAAAAGAATTCAACGCTTTTTAAATATAAAACATTCATCGCAAACGTTTTAGTTAGAACACCTATATGCAAACCGACAGCTTCCCCAGGAAGCCGAGGGAAAATGTGGCGAGCAGGATTTCTGCATCCCTTCAACGCAAACGGTTGTTTTGCATGACCCGTGTGCAACCACGTACAAATAATTGGGTAAGATTTTCATATCTGTCATTTTGGGTATGTTGCCATTTCTCAAACTAGAAAGATGGACATTTGTTTATCTAGTAACATTGCCATTTGTCAACCTTGTAACGCTGCGATTTGTCAAAATATGCAGCTACAAATCACTAGCACTATCTAATTTTTCAACTAAAATCACTAGCACTGTTCATATGGACACCACTAGCAGGCATGAGTCCATGGACACATATGCAAATGTACCATTGATTACATACAACAAGTCATCAACCCACAACGACAACGAGGATACACGTTGGATTATAGATCATTTCCAACAAAACATTCTAGTAAAGTTTTTCTCACACAACAAATAACAAAGCGATGAAATGAACTTCAGCTCAACCACTCGTTGGCGTAGGAAACGCTTGCTTTGAACCAGAAGTGATTCTCTAGGAAGGGCCAGCTACTGTCAATCTCGAGACAAACGCATGACTGGTTATCGAGGCTGAAGCGGCCTATGTCAGGACCCATATTGGTATGGTAGGGAAGCATAGTAATTTCCGAGGTATAGATACAGTTGCTTCTCATAAATGGTAGTAACGTTGTGTCAACAACAGCTGGATCACCTTCCACCATCATTGGATAGTTTTGTCCAAGGAAGAGCGAGTTTCCTCCAAGACTTTCAATACTGAACCAGGGAGAAGGTGTTGGCGCTAGTACACTAGTATCCATCCCGAATACCCTGCAACGGATGTTGGAATAGGTCCGGAGAGTGCAACCATACGAGACAACACCTTCTTCCTTAGTAACATCATCAGTGCCCCGTATACAGACAAGAAGACGTGATCCATCGGAATAAGTTGCCAGGCGCCACTGAGTATATGGTTCCTGCTCGTCCTCATGCTCGTGAATAAAATTTTCAAGTATAGGTGGTGGAATGTTCACAGGACCTTGGAAACACAAGAAGGTTAATTAGTAAAGGGAAACTAGCTAATCCGCACGTATGTGGATGAAACAATTATAATTACGGTGGAAGACAAACGTACTGAAATCATGAGGATTCCATGCAAAAACAGTGCCACGAGTGGTGGCAGCAAGCACAAGACCCTCGTATTGAATTGCATCACAGTACTCATCCGTGTATAGAAACTGATTTTTCAGCAATATCCATTAGTCGAACCACGAAGGACGGCAACAAGCTTGTCGAAGATAGCGACAACATAAGCATTCCTATAACCCCAAGAGCAGTTGGGAACTCGACAAATTGCTATCTTCCGTAGACGACAGTCAACATGATCGTATTTGATCTCACATAGAATACTGGTGTACTCAACCTCTAGGCAGTCCTCTGAGATTTTTTGAAGTGGAACTTGGTGACGAGTGTACACATTCACAAGTTCCCACTCGCAGTTGTACCCAATATAAACAACCCAATCTCCATTTGCACCTGCCCAAGCCTTTTCCTCAAGCGATGGCTTCTTAACATCATACATATCATTATCAAGCGGCATCAACTTACACAAGGCGAGGCTTCCCTCGTCCCCGCGCCAGTCAGCAGGGTCACGGCGAAGAAGATAGGGGAGATCAAACCGCTCCTGGACCCTTGGGTTACTTGTAATGATGCTATTAATTGAGTCAAGAATGGTCTTGAATGAACCTGCCATGCTAGCCGAGGTGATGACGTCACACCGATCAATGAGTTCCTCCACCACGTCATCATTCAGATCGGGGCAAGAATAACGGGGTCGTTTCCGCTTGTTCTCTCCATGGAGAAGACGATCAAACAATGGCAGAAGGAAGTGTGAAGGCAAATAGAGGAGGGAGGAAGAGCTAGCGTGCGACAGTAGTTCCAAATCAAGAGGGAAAGGCGAAGAGTCGGTGGACGGTTGCCACGATACACGAAGAGGCGCCTGGGGAGCGAACGGTTGCCACAGAGGTCACACACTAACGACAACGGCCGAGTGACACTACAAAAAAAAGACACATCTACGACATTTTGGGCCGAACGAAATTTTTTTCTGTCATACATATGACACTTCTATGACGATAATTGTGACAAAACCCGGTATCATCATAGATGTGGTGGGCTCCTACTTCTATGACAAAAAATCATGACAGAAAATGGGCTTTTCGTCCTGGGCAGGCCGGAGACGCAGCTGCATGACATTCTTTGGGCCGTCCATGACAGAAAAAACCGTGGTAGAAGCGAGGGGGAGGAAAATTTTGGGGAGTTCCCGGTTACGGTGGGAGGTCGGGGGCTGAGCGATGCGCGTTTCTCTCGTACACGTACGCACGTGTGTGCGAGGCATTGGCTCTAACTGAACCCGAGCGAGGCGTTGGGCTCTAACTGAACCCGAGCGATTGCACTGCAGGCTATGCGTTACTGAACCCGAGCGATCGATCTATGGCTGTTAACTGAACCCGATCGAGCGATTCCTTCGCTACTGCTGCTAACTGAAGCTGATCGATGCTGCCTCTGGATGAACAGTGAGCGTTGCGGGGGGGGGGGGGGTTGGATGAACAGTTCCTGGTGGGGGTGGATGAACAGGACCCCGTGGTGTTGCCTCTGGATGAACAGGACCCCGATTGATCGAGCCGGTTGGGGCTGGATGAACAGGACCCCGTGGAGGGCTGGATGAACAGGACCACCCCGTGGAGGGCAGGATGAACAGTAGACGGTGGAGGGCAGGATGAACAGTAGCCCATGGAGGGGTGGTTGAACAGGAGCCCGTGGAGAGGGCTGGTTGAATAGTAGCCAGTGGAGTAGCGCGCGGTGGAGGCTGGATGAACAGGAGCCCGTGGATGAACAGTCGCAGGTGGAGGCTGGAGGAGGTCGACGGTGGATGAACAGTAGCTTGTGGAGGCTGGAGGGGGTCGACGGTGGAGATGAATAGTATCCCGTGGAGTCCCGTTTTGCGGTACGCCACACCCCTCCCGATGAACAGGACCCCCGTTTCGACTGTAGGAGGTCCGTTTCCTCCGTTTTGTGGTACGCCAGACCCCTCCCGATGAACAGGATCCCGTTTCGAACGTGGCCGGTCGAACACAAGGCCGTTTCCTCCGTTCTGCGGTACGCCAGGCCTTGTTTCCATCGCCTGTTCCGTCCAAGCCCTCGTGATGAACACGACGCATTCCGTTGCCTCCCCATGAACACGATGCATTCTATTGCCTCCCCATGAACACGACGACGACACTGTTTCTCCGTTCCGACCCAGCCATGTACACGAGCCCTGGCCGTACGTATGCGCGAGTAGGCGTTCGAGACCCCGCCCGTATGTACACATACGTGGCCGTATTTTCTTTCTTGCACCTTGGCCGTTGTACGTACATGTAAATGCTACATGCGCGCCTCTACTACGACACGTGCGCGCCTCTACTATGACACGTGCGCACCTCTACATCGACCAGTATGTACGTACACGTTCGCGACCAGAATGACAACACTACGTATGCTTCGACCAGGTGGGTCCCGACTGTCAGGCACTTCCTTGCCTGCGAAGATGTAGCTGGTCGGTCCCAGCAGTCAGGGGGCGAATTGTTTTTTTTTGCCCGGACGCACTTCCTTGCGTGCGAAGATGTAGCTGGTGGTTCCCAGCAGTCGGGGGGAAACATTTTTTTCACGAAATACGGTGGCCCGTCCAGTGGGTCCCAGCTGTCAGGTGGAGGAATCATTATTTTCCACGTAATAAGGAGGCACTTCCTTGCTGCGGCCGTGGACCCAGCTGTCAGCCTCTCCATGTACAGTCCACGTCCGATGGAAGTCGTTCCTTGACCACGTTGACCACGCCGCGCCGAGAGCACCAGGGCGGTGGACTACGGCGAGGCCTAGGAAGGGGACGACACGGAGGCAGGGAAGACTCGGCAGTTGTTTCCCACGCGGAGGGGAGTACGAATGTACGAGGGTTTACTGGTTCGTCTGTCGTCGCCGGAGAATAACAGTAGGTGTGGGTGAGTAGAGGGATGGCTAGGCCAGCAATGGGAGTACGGTCGGGCGATGAGGCCTGCGCGGCAGCACAGCCGGCCGCGAGGAGGAGGGAGCAGGCAGTCCCGCCGGTGCTTGTTTGAGCGGCCGGAGCAGGAAGAGCAGAGATTGAAGAAGCACGATGGCCATTGGATGGACATCCAACAGTCAGTGCTTTTGCGTCAACCTTTTTTTAGGAAAGCCTCAAATCTGTGGAAAACAGCATACATCCCATCTGCCATTATTTCTAATAATTTATAGCCCATTTGCTAATTCTTAAGGTTTTTTTGGAGCCCATATTCTTTTTGTTAGCATTACAGCCCATATTGTGGCCACGGTTAAAAAATTAACGAAATTTTGCATATTTCGGTGCGGTCTGAACTATTTTTAATCCCGAAATTTCGACTCACATTCAAACTAATTTTAAAAATAAATGTATATCAACATAAAATCCAACAAATTCTCCACGCATAAAAATTAATGTAATTTAAAATCTCAAAATGAAAAAAAAAGATATTTTAAACTAATTGCCGGTTGATGTGTTTTAAAAATGTACATCCCATTTCTCATTACTGATGGGCCATTTTCTTGGCCAGCCGAATGAAGCTCTCCTCGTCTTGAAAGATTTGTAGCCCAACAGGCCTGACAAAGCGACTTACTTGGCAAATCACAAAAAAACTGGGTTGTGGCCGTGGACCCAGCTGTCAGCCTCTCCACGTACAGTACTCTTCCGATGGAAGTCGGTCGTTGACCACATTGACCACGCCACGCCGAGAGCACCAAGGCGGTGGATGACGGCGAGGCCTAGGAAGGGGACGATGCGGAGCCAGGGAAGACGCGGCAGTGGATGCCCACGCGGAGAGGAGTACGAGGGTTCACTGGTTCGGCTGCGGCGTGAGGCTATTGTCGCTGCAGAATAACAGGGGGTGTGGGTGAGTAGAGGGATACATGGGCCAGCGGTGGGAGTAGTAGGGGGCGGTGAGGCCTCCGCGGCATCACAGCCGGCCACGAGAGGCAGGACCACGCGGCACGACCGGTGCAACTTTGGGTGGCTGGAGCAAGAAGACCAGAGGTTGAAGAAGCACTACGGCCATTGGATGGACATCATACAGTCACTGGAGCTAGAATCATTCATATTGACTAAGTTTACAAAGCCCTCCATCCTCGTCAACTTAGTAGGCCCACAAGTCAGCCTCCCACCAAGTTGGGTCCCAGCTAGCAGGGGGAGTATTCATTTTTTTGTGCGTAATAAGGAGGCACTTCCGGTGGATCCGAGATGACAACGGGGGGAACGTTTTTTCCACGAAATAAGGTGGCCCGCCTGGTGGGTCCCTGCTGTAAGGTGGAGGAATAATTATTTTGCGCGTAATAAGGAGGCACTTCCTTGTGGCCGCCTGGACCCAGCTGTCAGCCTCTCCACGTACAGTACTCTTCTGATGGAAGTCGGTTGTTGACTACGTTGACCACACCGCGCCGAGAGCACCAGGGCGGTGGTCTGGACGACGGCGAGGCCTAGGAAGGGGACGACGCGGAGCCGGGGAAGACGCAGTAGTGGAAGCCCGCATGAAGAGGAGTACGAGGGTTCACTGGTTCGGCTGCGGTGTGAGGCTGCCGTCGCCGCAGAATAACAGGGGGTGTGGGTGAGTGGAGGGATGGCCTGGCCAGCGGTGGGAGTAGTATGGGGGCGGTGAGGCCTCCGCGGTAGCACAGCCGGCCACGGGAGGCAGGAGCAGGCGGCACGACCGGCGCTGCTTTGGTCGGCTGGACCAAGAAGACCACAGGTTGAAGAAGCACTACGGCCGTTGGATGGACATCGTACGGTCACTGAAGCTAGAAACGTTTATTATTGACTAAGTTGACAAAGCCCTTGGTACGCTCCAACTTAGTAGGCCCTTAGGTCAGCCTCCAAAACGGTGCGTCCTAGATGTCAGGGGGAGGAATCATTTTTTGGGCGGCCGAAGCTAAGAATATCCGAGATTGAAGAAGAAGCACGACATCCGTTGGATAGACATCCAAGGGCCACTGCTGCTAGAACCGTGTGTTGACTACAATATGTTAGCAAACCCTTGCATACGCGTCAACTTATTTTTTTAGGGGACGTGTCACTTAGTAGGCCCACAAGTGTGTGGCAGAGAACTTATAGCCCATTTGCGTTTTGTAAGAATGTACAGCCCATTTTGGAATTCTAATGGAATTTACAACAACCCATTTACAGTTTGTTAAAAGTACAGCCCATTTTCTAGCTAGGACAATGATTAATAATTTCAACCAACCGTTGAAGACAGAATTCCATAAAATTTCCCACATTTTGATGGGCTCCAAAATATTTTTATCCCAAAATTTCTAGTCAGATTAAATATAAATTTGTATTACGTAAAAATCCAACGAAACATTGCGTGCGCAACAATGAAAATTTAAGATTTTCAAAATCCATAAATAATATTTTATAAACTAATTTCGTGTTTGGTGCATTTTTTTATAGTTACTACACAATTTTTATAATTACATCCCATTTATTATTTTTTAAAGCCCATTTTCCTATTAAGCCTAATGCATCCCTCCAAGGAAAGATTTACAGCCCAGAGGGGCGGAGAATAACAAGTTGACCTTGCCTGGGTATTCCTCAAAAATACATATAGCAGGGCTAGCCATTTTCAGCTTGAAAAAAATTAGTATCTGGGCTGGATATCTGGCCTGGGCTAGACGGGCCATAGCCCACCCAGTTAATACCCTGCTCTCCTCTGAACAACAACGAAATCGTCGCCAAGAAAAACTCTGCAGTGCTCACGCCTCAAAAACACAAATACTGCTCGAGCTGCTTGGTCCCAGCTGTCGGCCGCACATTTTGCAATTCTCTCGTTTATATTGACTACATAGGTTGACAATGGTGTGGGACCGTGATGTCACGAAACCAGGAGAAAACCAAAAAAATATAGTTGCACATAATAAGGAGGCACTTGCGTACGTACGGCTATGGCCCTAGTGGGTCCCTAGTGTCATCCAGTCAAAATAAAGTCATCTCCTGAATCCTCATGTTCGTTGACGATGTTAACAATGCTCGGCGCCACGGCGAGCACAACAACTTGAAGGACAACGGAGAGGGCCTCACGGGCCCTGCGGATGGTCTGATACAACGCCCACTACTCATTCGGGAAGCCAGGATCATCGGACACCTATGAGCACCTTCGAGAAACTGAGACGGCATGAAACGGTAAGGCCGTGCTTGGGTGCTCTGGTTTATTTCAAACATATATTAACATACAAGTGTAATTTACTCGTCACCGAAAACAACGTGTAAAATACAGGCGTAATGAAACCGAGGGCCCGAGGTCTGAAAGTAAAACCGGCGGGTTACGCGTGTAATTTGAGAGACCAGTGTATATTTTACGAGCACTGCTATATGGACGACATTACTAGACAATACATGCATGACGTGTGTATCATGCCATCCATGGGCAAGGCTGAAACAGCAGCTAACGGCTGGATTAGCAATCATCCGAGTGTCGTTCAGCGTTTTTATCGTGTGTCAAGTACTTCCGATATTTTACTAGTTGAAATCGACCAACCAAGCGCCTTCGCCCGAGACCATCTGCTTTAATTTACAAGCGTCAGTTTTACAAGCGGTTTTGGTTGGAAAACGACGATCCAATCACGGCCTAATATCATGAGTTGGTCGGAAGATCATATGGTTTCACGTCTAACCTACCCAACTTGTCGTATAGGCTATGAATGAAACATCAGACGATGAACTTCTTAAGCACGGAAACAACAGAAGAGGATGGTCTTCTTAACAAGCAAATCACTGGCATTAGATCGACATGCAAAACAATACGAAGCATTATTCTCAGGAGGCATGGTGAACAGCTCGTGATGCCGCATGCCACAACATTCCAAGCTCAACTTTGCAATCAAACACAAGGCCTGGCATTAAATAGACAATATTCAGAACAAACTCTTAACACATGAATATCTCAGCAAAGTAACTATTTACTTCTAAACTGAACACAGGAACAGGAAAAAACACTCGACGCTGCTCACAGCAAGGGCGTCCCACTCAAAAATATCAAATGCATGTCTTCTGGCTAACATCAATGAGGAAATTTTGACAAGGTTTTCCAATTCCAATGATTAAACTTTGATAAGCTTTTCCCATTCAAAATATGTAATGCCTATGATCGTGGACTCCTATCGTAGCTTTTATACTTGTTTGGGCACTTTTTGCCCAAGGCACTCCACGTATTGTTAAATTGCCAATGGTCTCTGTAGACTAGTCATGTCACCGGTGTCTAATAATACTCTGTAAAGCTTCTCGGTCATTCCTTCTGTAATGTAGCGCAAACAGTGACTGCTTCTTTCTGCAAAGTGGAACGACCAACTAGACCCAGTAATGCAGTAGTTTGCCTTACACATTGGCTCCTTTTGTGCAGTTCAACTAAAATCGAAGTCGGAATAAAACTGAGCTTTAATTTTGATATCCCTGTAAGCAACAATAGGTATAAGGGAAACAATTACTAAGAAATAACGGTTGATGACTTGTACTCCCAGAAGAAAAGCATCTACTGATCTACTTTATCTTAATGGGAAACAAAGCAGGCGAGTAGCAATTCTCCATCAGTGTGATTCATTCATATTGACTGAGACATTATCTTAACAATGCCTTGTTTCAACATGTATAAAGAACGACAAAGCTTATAAAGGGGGTGATGCTGAATTTGTTGTAACAAAGCAACAAGCATCATGTTTGGGTTGGTCCCATTTTTGTTCACTACTTAATGGGAAAAGACAGCAATACAATAGCTTCAGTTCATCATTTATTTAAAACAGTACCAATACAAGTAGCACAGCATCTCAAAACACACTACATGATCATGTGGATGAAGGCAAGTACCAACCTGTCATGACGCACACAAGATCACGTACGAATCTGCCAACACGAATAGGAAATCCAATCTCGTTTTGTGCAGTTGCACTGATCACGCAAAGTGTTTCGCGTAGTGAAGCAAAATGTCACAATAGCAACAAGTTGAATAGATATCCCTGTATAAACAGAGGCAAAAAAGGAATCAATTACTGGCTAATAAAGGAGGATGAAACATGCGGCCACAAAAATGGTAATCCCGCCAATCCCTAACAAGTGTTGTAGTTTTGAAATAAGATTCAGTAGTTAATTCTGAGAGTGGCATCAATTACTGGCTTATAAAGGGGGTGATGCTGAATTTGTTGTAACAAAGCAAAAAGCATCATGTCTGGGTTGGTCCCATTTTTGTTCACTACTTAATGGGAAAAGACAGCAATACAATAGCTTCAATTCATCATTTATTTAAAATAGTACCAATACAAGTAGCACATCATCTCAAAGCACACTGCACAATCATGTGGATGAAGGCCTGTACTGACCTTTCATGAGACGACCAACATAAAATACGAATCTACCAACACGAATAGGAAATCCAATCAAGTTTTGTGTAGTTGCACTGAAATCAAGCAAAGTTGCCAGTGTGACATTTAAGTTTTCTATAGCAACAAGTTGAATAGATATCCCTGTTTTAAGAGGCAAAAAAGAAAACAATTACTAGCCAATAAAGGAGGATGAAACATACGGCCACAAAAAGAAGCATCTACCTTATCTTGATGGAAAACAAAGTATAGGACAGTGGCATTTCTAAAACGGTTGCATTGATTCATATTAACAGAGAAATTCTTTTAAAACATATCAGTAGTTAATTCTGAGATTAACAACAGCAAAATGGCTGCATGGGACATGCCAGCACCATGCGCGTCCACACGTATAAATGGGTGATGCAGAGTATGTAGCCAAGCAGCATATATGCGCTGGTCCCATATTTGTTCTCTTTGAAGCTTCTTCCTATGTGAGGGCAGCAAATCTAGTCGTGCACAAACTACCCGACCCCCCAGTTTCTTTCCCTTTTTAACGAAGAGATCGGTTCCTTACAGATGTGTGTACTAGGTTACCCCTTTTTTCCCTTTTCGACCTACAAAGCAGCTGGATAGCCAGTCTATACTACTTTCCGCCCCTCCTTTCCTCATTGAACCACGTCCTAGATTCTTGCTCCAGCCCACCGCACCCTTCATTCCTCTTTGAACCAAGACCTAGATTCGACTACAGATCAAAAAAGATCCACATGCAGCTAGAGCAACGACGGTTTCAAAGAAACTTATACCTTAGGGTCGTCGGGATGTGGCAAGGCGTGTGGCGGGAGGCCAGATCTGCCCACACTAAGTATGGCAGCGAGGAAGAAGGGGTCGGTGACCCTCCCGCACAGGCGCTGGGTGAAAGAGAACAGCGCAGCCGACAGTGGATTACCTCCCTCGCCGAAGGCGATAGAGTGAACGCTGCACCTCCTCCCCTTCCTAGTGCGACGGGATACGGACGCCTCCTTCACCAGCTGTGAGGGGAGAGAGAGAGACAAGAGGCCAATGTAGTCTTGTTTAGATCTGGTGAAGAGAGGGTGAGAGACTGTGAATATAGCAAACCCTAGCAAATGTATCTAGACTCATTTTAGTGCTAGATACCTCCGTATCTAGACAAATCTAAGACAAGTAATTCGGAACGGAGGGAGTAACATATATGTAGTGCGGTGAGTGTGTGAAGAGTGCAAACCCTAGCGAACAAGCGCTGAGGCTCCCGCTTATATATATATATACTACTGTAGTATGGACTGAGCTCCGGTGCCTTCACTGCACCTGCTTTTGGCTGTATGACAGGTGAGCCAGCCACATTTTGGGCCCACCTGTCGTAAAACCCTAGCGAAAATTGCACCAACGTGAAAGACGACAGCGTCTCCAACGCAACCAAGGTGAACTGACAAAGGATATCATCTTTGTGCGTAACAAGCAAAGAGCACTGATGGAAGATAGCTTGTTTTTCGTTGAAAATCGATCAGCTTCACCAGCCGACGCAACCATGAGGCGCAACCATGAGCATCGATAGGTCATTGTGGTGATGCATCATCCATTTGGCATCAAGTTTGGGTGAGGCACCTAAGAAGTTCGACAAATCCTCACCGTGGTCTGTTTCTTCTCAGTAATCAAGCTCGAGGAAGGAAGAACCACGTGGCAGAGGACAGTGAGGCGGAACAACAATGGCCATCCAATCTTGTGCAGTTCCACTAAAATTGAGGAAGACATGCCCAGGTATGGAGACACGCATCGCTGTTTCCAAAAATATAAAAAAGGGTTAGCAACGACATCTCAATTGTCAATAAGAATTAATGAAAAGTACACCAACAAACAGAAGCATCATAATTATCTTGATGGGAACTAAACCAGGATACCTGAGAAAAAAAAGCATTTCTTCATTTAACCAGTGATAGTACTACTACCATATGGAAAATGACCGCACAACCACCATGTACTTTTTGTCGAAACAACATGTATACCTCCACCGAGGCATAAATCAGGACAACTTTTTGAGTGGCATTTCCTCTATAATAGTACTAGTAGGTGATGTTGGACCAGCCGACGAACCCTAGCTACTATGCATGGGGAGCTGGGGAGTAGTCGCATAGAAGAAAACCCACACGCAGCGACCTGGGGAGCTGGACCAGTACAAGATGTTATACCTCAGGTGGGCGAGATGTCGTTTAGGCGGGCGGGCGGGATCTTCCCACACAACGGCAGCGAACAAGGGCGTGGAGGATCTTCGTCCGCGCCAGCGCCGGCTCCGAGAGGACGGTGCGCATCGCCTTCCTCCGTCCCCGACGGCGACAATGTCAACGCTGCACCTCCTCGCCTCCCGCAGTAGACGGGATTCGGCCGGATCTGTGACCACCGGTGAGGATAGAGATAGAGTGGACACTGTCATCTTGTTTTGATATGGAGAGGGTGAGAGAGCGAGACGCGAGAAACTATATCAAACAAGAGGCTATAATGGAGTAAAAAAATCTCTCCATAGCAGTGGTTTTAAATAGAATACGCGCGTTCCCGGAAAAAAGAAACGAAAACTGGCGGACAATTTTTTAAGGGTCTGTCTAGGACACATCTAGATGTGACATAGTTATGTCACATATAAGTTGATGTCCACTCTGTTTGTGGTCTTTTCCTAGTTTTTTTGTTTCTTGTTGCTACATTATATGCTTGTGGGAACTTAGATGTGATATCCTTAAATAACATCTAGATGTGAATTAGGCAAACTGATTTTCTAACGTACCAAGAAAGAAAACGATCAAAAACACGCCCCCGCTTCCAGGTCGCGAGAGTCGTCGCGCACACACACATAGACATAGACATGCATATCCGTGTTTACGTAATAATTCCATTTCCATCTCCATCTCCAATCATATTTGTCCAATTGGCACATTATTTACGTTGTTAATTATATATGCAGCAATATTAACGTACAACATCTCTTGTTTGTGCACGTCCGGACCGCTGCCACGGCCGGTCCTGACCAACCCGAACCCTCTTCATCACCCGCGCGTGCTTCCCGCCCGAAATGGTCAGTGCCGCATTCATGCCCGGCCAGAGCGGACGCGACCTCTCACTGGCGCCGAATTGATTGCGGCGCGCCGGCCGAGAGAGCGTCGCCCGCGCCGCTTCTGGGTGCACGCGGCTGCTCCGCATTCAAAGGTTGCAATAGCCGGCTACAACATGCGCGATCTCTTCCAGTAGTAAGTTCTTGGGAGTCCGTGCTATAGCTAGCTGTCCTCCCCCAACTCGCCAATCTCTTCCAGTAGTGCTAGTACTCCATGGCGCGATCCATCGACAAGCAGGCAGGAAAGTTATGGTATACTACTCGGTTTGCGGTGAGTGGCATGCCGAGCAACCGTGTGGGGTCGAGCCGTGGAGGAGGGTGAGACATGAACACGACAGACGTGATTTAAACGTTGGTTTTGCTCGATGGCGCGATCCAGCGAAACGAAACATTGGTTTCTCTCCGTTTCCATTTTTCTTCAGAAAAACAGAAACTTTTCCACTCCATTTTCATTCTTATTCCAAGGTTGCCCCATTACAACATTCCATCAAATACAAAGGAAAACTAACACGCATGCTGATGCATCTCAATGATTCACACATCATAGCCAATATTTACTTCACAACTAAAGAAAAAAGTTGTGAGAGCATGTACGATAGAAAAACTACTGATGGGGTCAGCACGACTTAAACCCTAAACCCTAAACATGATTTAATTTCCTGGCCAGGTAGAACCTGTCGAAGGAAAGATGGCTGGCACCCTCAGATCATACGATGCTTTTGTGCAGTTCCACTAAAATCGACCTGAGCATCCCTGATGGCAAAGATATTGAAGAAGTGTGATTAGAATAATAGTGCTGGCACTAGTTCATGAGACATAAACTCATCACAAGTAGAAGCCAGTAGAAGTAGAGAAAGATCGACATGGAGATGGAGCTACGGCAGTGGAGCAAGCCGGCTCCAAAAGGAAGATGGACTACCTGGGACGTCAGGCTGTAGCTAGAAGGGCGGTTGGGACGCGACATTGGCCCATACCATGGTGACCCTCGATTGGGACGCACCGACTGTGGGTTTTCTCCCTCGCCGATGTCGACCGCGTCTATGCAGAACATTGTTCCCTTCCCCCAGCTGCGGGATCAGGCCCGTCGTTCTATGCTTGTGAAGAGAGCAACCTAAGCAAGCAGGCTTATAGCTTAGGCTCCTGCTAGTGTATATATAGTGGTTTTCTTTTTCTCTCCATATCAACCATTTTATATTGCGTACGTGTCATTCAAGAGTGAAATGATGGTTGCTTCTTCCGACTAACTTACTGTGTGAATTGACTGCTCCTTAGTGGCCCCTACACGTACTCCCCCTACGTGTATGCAACAGTCACACGTACACATGGACGCAAAAACGCGCGTGACGCCCTAATGCATGCATGTCCGAGCACACGACGGAACACACACGGTCACACTCAAGTGCTCAACCTACACGTGCATGCACACACATACTCAGTCAGGGTGAGCTAGTGACCGTATGAACACCGGAAAATATATATATTGAGCACAATGAGCGTATTATGAAGTCCACTAACCGTATTTTTACAAATATACAGTGACAGACAGTGTATTTATCTCGTTTCAAATTAAGCCATATTAACTGGAGAGGAGGCAGCATGGACTAGCATTACTTTGCTGTGTCCCGTCAACTTGCCAAACGAGGAGAAGGTTGCAGGGCGGGAGAAGCTTGTGCGCGGTGGCTCGCAGGACAAGGAGAAACTTTTGACTAATGCAAGCTCTCCCTCGCTCAGGCGGTGGACGTGCAACAGTTAATTCGGTGTCTGATTGCCAGAAGCATACACTATACTACTAGTGCTATTATTGTTCGACTTCCCGAACAGCCAAGCGCAAAGTTTACTATAGTACTACTACTATAGTCCATAAAGGTACGTACTATACTAGTACTAGGAACCAGATGGAGGAGCGTCTGCACTCTTATTATAATTTTAAAATGTGATAAAGCAATCTTCAACACATTTGGTTCTCTTCGAGGGTTCTCGCATGTGATAATGGAAGTTGATTGCATGGAACACTCGCCACAATTCTCGCTTAATTCTAGCTCATGTCCTGTTACAAATAGTAGCGCTCAGTAATATTTCCTCTTTTTTTTATTCAGCATGTAAACAGGTCAGCAAACCTTGCGGCGCATCTTCGTGCGAACCGTGCTTGCTACACTTTGAATGTGGCCAAGAGCTGGCTTGATGAAACACCTCACTTCCTACTTCTTTTTTTGCAGGGTACCTCGCTTCCTAGTGACCAGTGTCTTGGCTGATCGTCCTAAGAATGCTTATATATGAATAAAGCTCTCTCATTTACCCACAAAAAAGATTAAGCCATATTAACCGGAAAGGAGGGAGTATGGACTAGCACTACTTTTTGGTGTGTCCCGTCAACTCGCAGAACGAGGAGAAGCTTGCAGGACAAGGTGAAGCTCGCTTACGCCTTTTGACTAATGCAACCTACGCTCGGTGGACATGCATCAGTCCATTCGGTGTCAGATTGTCAGAGGCATACACTGTAGTACCCAACATGCGGAGTACCATCATTGTTCGACTTCACGAAGGGGCGAAGAGCCAAGCACAGTAGTACGCGTACTTGGTTTTGCACCTTCATACTACTCCACCCTCCGTCACAGTTTACAGGGCGCGCTTCATTATGATGCATTTCTCTCAATGCATTTCCACCACCAGAGAGACTTTAGACGCGTTTGGTATAATGCTTAATTAATTAGGGTGTGGTAACCGCAATCAAGTCCACATTTTTCTCTCCATGTACTGTACTACTACGGAGTGCATGCATGTGTATACCCGGGGTGGAAGCACTGCATGCATGTGTGTATGCATTATTCCCTCTAGTAATAGACGCCGCGCTATAACTACCAATGCTATTTTTCAGGCCGATCGCTAGCCGCCTTGGTCCCACAGATTTTTTTTCTTTTTTCTAAAGTGCGCTGTATAAACAGTGACGGATGGAGTAGTATGAGCGGATTCAAAGAAGAGTGTATTGATGGTTGCTTCTTCAGAGCAACTTACGTGGGAAAGGTGGGGCTTATGATTTGACTGCTCATTACTCACTATTAATGCGGCGCAACGACCGGGCTGAGTCTCCCATGCGGTTGTGCACTACCCCCTCGGTTCTTAAATATACTCCAGAGTATTTGTCTTTCTAGAGATTTCAACGAGTGACTACTCTCTCTCTCTCTCTCAAATATTTCTCTTTTTAGATATTTCAAATGGACTGGCACATACGGATGTATATAGACATATTTTAGAGTGTAGATTCACTCATTTTGCTTCGTATGTAGTCACTTGTTGAAATCTCTGTTAAGACGAATAGAATATTTAGGAACGGAGGGAGTACACATACGAAGCAAAATGAGTGAATCTACACTCTAAAATATGCCCGTTTGAAATTTGTAAAAAGACAAATATTTAGGAACGAAGGAGTATAATTTTGTGCATGGCACATGGACCCAGATGATGAAGAGGCTTCTGGCAATGCTATCAAGCTTCCATCATTTGTTTACATAATTGACGTACTCTACAAATAATTTTCCAGCGACATGAAATTGTACAATGGTGTGAGCTTCCAGCTTTTGTTTCGCGTGTCTTGCCATCGATGCTCTTTTGGAAACAATAAAAAACTAACTTCCTTGCTAATGCATGTCAATTATTAGCAGATCAGAGCTAATAATTACATCACAACTGAAGACAAAGTTGTGAGAAGGTGTTAAATTAAAATTGATCCATGCTTTCATTGGCAGCAACGTCCCCCATCTCTGTCTAAATCACAAGGCATGTTGGGAACAAAAGTAGTTGCCTGGAGCATGCAACATTCCAATCATTTTGTGCAGTTCCACTAAAATAGAGCTGAGCGTCCCTGTTCCAAAAATATCAAGTGTGATTACGATAATAGAGGACTGCTGATGAAACAATAAACACACAAATAGAAGCCAGTCACCTTTGCAGTCTCTCTTAAGACTAACTAGTTGGAGAAGATTAGGCTCGGAGTTGGATGAGGAGGATAGAGCAAAACCAATCTCCCTTTGTGCAGTCGCACTGAAATGTAGAGACGTTGCCCGTGTGACATTTTAGTACAACTCCACAAAACACTCTTAAGAAAAAAGTGATTTGTGCAGTTCACCAAAAGGTCGCAATAGCAACGACGTGAAATGGATAGCCCTGTTTGCAAAAAAGAGGTAGAAAGGAAACAATTACTGGCCAATAACAGTTGATGACACATGCGACGAAAAAAAGAAGCATATTCCTTGTCCTAAGGGAAGATAACAACATGGTTGTGTTTGTCTAAAACGGTGTGAGGACGAGAATGCAATATGGAAAGTACGCCGGACAGGCGACGTTTTGGGCAAAGAACTATGGAAGATCCACATGCAGCGACGTGGGAAAACGGGCAGTGCAGCAAGGCCGGAGGGGATACCTGGAGGTCGTCGGGATGTAACTAGGTGAGCGGCGGCGGGTGGAATCTGCGAGCAGGTGGCGTAGGCCCTGCCGCACCGGAGCTTGGTCAGAGAGAACAACGTGTACCGCAGATCGGGACATGCTGCCTTGGCACCGTCGAATGGAGAAACGATGCACTTCCTCCCTTTCCCTCGGCGGACGGGATGCGGTCGGATCAGTAACCAACGGTGAGAGAGAGAGAGGCCACCACACTCCCTTTCCCCCGGCAGACGGGATGCGGCCGGATCAGTGACCAACAGTGAGAGAGAGAGGCCACCACACTCCCTTTCCCCCGGCAGATGGGATGCGGCCGGATCAGTGACCAACGGTGAGAGAGAGAGGCCACCGGAGCCTTGTGTGAGATACTCTGAAGAGCGGACTACCTTTTCCTCCATAAAAATCGTTTTATATTCTGTGTACGTGCCATTGAACGCTATAACTTTATTTAAAAATAGCGCGGCAACGCGTCAAGTCGAACTTTGTTTCGTGCACGCGTGGTACACGACCTCCCTAGGTAAACAACCGCTACAGGCGTTAAAATTAGCACGTGGGCTGCCATTTCGTAAAGAAATGAGCTCCACCGTGTACCCGCGCGGGTGTGGCTAGGCACGAAGCGTGAGTACATGCACGGTTCACCTATTCTCTTCTCGTATACGTACACCACCTGCGTGGGGTTGTGTGAGAGAGATACAAACCTAGAGAGATATAGTGTGTGGGTTCTTGAGTGTTTTTTTGGGGGGGTCAATAAAAAAATTTAACATATGCAATGTGTGTGAAATAGAGTCCTGGATATAACATATATATAGAGGGGGCGATCCACGAGAAGAGAGTGGAGGTATCATCGGCTTGAGGTGTCCATAGAATCGAAGAGAGGGATGATGTGTGTGTGTGCGCGTGCGCGCGACCGATAAAGAGTGCCATCGAATTTGTGTGTGCCCACGTCAAAGATATAGAGTGGTTGGCCTATTGGAACATGAGATGGGACATGTGCAGTTTGTCTCTGTGGCATGGATACCTACCTGCAGCGCTCGACTATCGATGTGTGGTGGGGGAAGAGGGAGGCCCAATTAACTATAGAGGTACAATGGCTGGTATGTGTGTGGAGGAGGAGAGAGGCCTACCTCATGTATTAAGGAGATCGATCTACCTCATGTATTAAGGGAGATCGATCGACATCCATGCATATGTGCAGGAGATGAATAAGGTTGGGAGAGAGACAGAGCTAGAGTGTTGGAGGGGGTGGTAGTGGAGTTGCTTCTAACAAATGGTGGGATAGGCTTGCTAGACAAACGGAGGGCACGCACACAATATCAATAAGAGAGGAGATGGCTGCTTGTTGTCCGTGCACGTGCGTGTGAGAGACGGGTCAGGAGGCATGCACGAATGATGAGGGGGACGATGTGGCTGTGGTAAGAAGACATAACTACATAGGAAGATCAATCGCCCTTTGTAAGAGCAAGGAGAGACATAACTTGTGAGGTATGTCGATCGATGGGGGGTAGTTAAAGTCGATCTAGGTATAAGTTGGGAGATCGATCAGTATACATGCATGTGTGTGTTAGAAGCAAATGAGGCACGAGGAGAAGGATAGAGAGAGAGGGATGCATGTAGGAGGTGGTACGAGAGGCATACTATATCGAGGGGGAGGAGTGTGCGAGTACGAGAACGATGAAAAGAGTGGTGGGAGTGAGGCATGGACGGTGACAAGAGAAGAGGGGAAGCTTGTGTTTGTGCTAGGCACACCTGGCTAGAGAGGCATATCGATCGATGTGTGCTGTAAAGAAGGAGTTGGGAGGCCTACACACACCGTGGGTGAACGACCTAAAGTGAAAAGACGAATTTGCGCGATGGAGCTAGAGAATGCTGAGGGAGGGTGAGAGGGATGCGGGCATGTGCATGCACAAGAGAAAGTTAGCGCTAGCTACAAAGATAAGAGGGTTGTGTGGGTGTAAAAGACGAATAGAGATCATATATACTTCATTATAAAAAGCGAATTTGAATATTTGAAGAATTTATCATAGTGTTTCAAACCGATGGATGTGTGAATATATATAACGGTGATACACATGGTGTGGTTATGAACATGGTATACTACATTTAATATGTTTTATCTCTACTCTTATTAAAAAAACGGAGTTGTTGATGATGGTGTGCCTGCCATCCTGCATTATAGGCCGTCTGATTTATATCTGGTGGATAGCAAGGAAACTATGATGGTTGAAGTTGGCAACAATCATGATTGTCGATTCTTATTGAAATAGAGAAATGAATTCAAATTTAGTTCGAATTGCAGCGGTAGTATAGACATCTGGAATGCACTAAAATGTTGGTATGAGTTGGTTACATGCATTATACAGCAAGCAAAAACATTTAATCGTACATAACATGGATTCATACTCCCTCCTTCCATCTATATAGGGCGTAATGAGATTTTTAAGACCACCTTTGACTATTGACAAGAACCTTTTATAGACGAATTTAACGGTGTGCTTTGTGTAAGTTGCATGTCATATATCATTGCTCTAATATTTTGTCAAAGTTAGCATCGAAAAACGCATTAGGCCCTATATAGATGGAAGGAGGGAGTAGCTTTGAATAGCATTTGTATAGTAAAACGGGGCAAGACTCTCTCTTTGTGTGGTGTGAATAGTTTTATTTTTTTCATTTTCTTTTTGGTTGAGGGAAGTGCGGATTGATTTGGTACGTACAAGTACAATATTACTACACGTTAGGCTTGTACCTAAAATTCAACCCACGTCTTGTTATATCCTGAAAATTTAGATATCGTGCTCGCAAAACTGGCGCCTTCACAACCCGCGCCTTGCTATCCCGAAATTACAATGCGCGCGAAAACTCCCTCCAGCTGCCAAATCCCGACACGCGAAATTCCCCTTCTAACCCTGAGCCGAAAGGGCCGCTAGTTCAAATCGGTGGGGGGTACTTTTGTAACACACCCTACATTTTGGACAAGCGCGTTCCTAAGTCATGCTTCACCCCCTCACATCGCCCCCTTTTCGCCATTCGAAATCCCAAGCCGCCATAACCTCTCCGCTTCAGCCACGATACCCCACCCTCCTCCGTCCGCCACGTCACCGCTGCCCAGCCGGAGCCTCTTCCCCGACGACGTCGTCCAGTGCAACAGCTCGACGTCCCTCGTCCACCTCCCCGGATGAGGATCCGTCGTCCATCTCGCCGTCCCGCCGGTTCAGCCGCCCCGTCCTCCACCTCCAAGGAGCTACTCCGACGATCGCCTCGTCTATCGCGGCTACTCCATCCTCACAGTGCCGCCTTAACCTGCTCCACCAGAACCGCAAGATCCTCACCAACTCCTTGGACGAAGTCGAGGCCTACTCGGCGCCACCAAAGAGGTTGTACACTCATCGCATCGCACCTTCTCCTTAACTCGACCTCCCGGCACCGATGGTGCTCCATCCCGCACCCCCATGGAGCGGCTACCTTGAAGCCGGCGCCGCGGGTGACATCTCCATGGCGGCTCTCCCCCAGAGCGAGGGCCCTTCGGTGGCGGCGTCCATACCAGACGAATCTGCTGCTGCTGCTCCGGCTCTCGCTCGATCGCTCGCTCACCCAGCTGCTGCTGCTACTCTCCCCTTTGCTCGTGCTGCTGCTCTGCTCCGATTAAGCCACACTTCAGTCGACTGAATCTACTTTTGGGTCAGTCAATTTTCAGGGGTTGGGGGAGCTCACCGAAGTTAAGGAAGAACCACCCGCAGCGGGGACGGGGGCTCGCCGGAGAGGTACCCCACTATCTATCTTAGGGTTCAGGGTGGGGGCGGGGGGCCTAGAGGGCTGGCCGGGGCGACGGTGGCGAGTTGTTTCGGGGTGGCGAGGCGGCGCTGGGGCCGGCGGTTCGGCCGGTGGTGGCTGGCGGCTCAGGGGGGTGCAGGTTGAAGATGAACTGCAGACCCTCCCTAAACTACATGTCAAGTGCCTCTCTGCTACCATTGCGTTCAGTTTCGATAGTAGCATTCAGATTCCACAGTAAATTTCAGTTCCGACAGTTAAGTTCAGAGTCAACAGTTTTTACCTCATCTGTTGTAGTCAGGTGGTTTTTGGTGATGTTAATTTTACATCCATTTTACATCATCTATTGGAGATGCTATTAGAATTCCACTTGAGATTGACGATGTCTGTCTTCTGCTGCTTCAGCCTTGACGTCTTACGGCTCACCGGAGCTGCTCCAACAACAGAACGATCCGTCACAACAGAGCAGTGCCCTGGACGTCGTCTATAGATTCCTCAGATCTTCCTCCACACCTCCGACTGCCACCTCTGCCTCAACTGCTTCAGCGACCAAGCCAATGATGCTGAGGTCGACACGGCTCCGGCAAAGAGGTTGTACACTTGTTGCATCACTTATTACTATACATTCACGTCGATCCATTAGGGCTATTTTGGTTCAACGGAAAAACATCGATCCACTGGTTGTTATCATTACTCTAAATTTCTGCATGCTCTCCTTACATAATCTCACCATATTTTTTTCGTATGCATGTCAAATATTGTACACAGTCATGCTGAACATGTAGACAAAAAGAGAAGAGTTTTGTGTGGCAATACAATGTCATGCAGACATCGCTCCATGGTGGGTTCAATGACAAACCCTCCCCACCCCTCTCCAGATTGTAATCCAGAGGAAGATATCTGTTCTGAGGCGGATTCGGACGCCGATGACCACTCCTATTTACCCCCCAAGGTGTTTGCTCTACCTTGGCATGATGATGTTAGTCATATCATGCATATGTTGCCTTGTAGTGCCTACTTTTAACATCATATATGTCATCTGCTTAGTTTAGACATGTTCTGTAATGCCACCTGTTTAGTTTCTATATCATATATGGGAATTATGCAGTCTCATGTCTTTTAGCCAGCCATAATATATGTGAAATGTGCAATGCCATCCTGTTTAACCAGGCATCATATATTTGAATGATATCTTGCCCATCCTTTTCTTCATTACATTTCCATTTGTCGACAATGTTTGTACATTAAACTACTCTTCCTGTGAATCAACCATTTGGGTGGGAGATGGAAAAATCTAGAGTGAAAACAAGGCCTTCAGAGCAGACAGTGCTACCTGTCGAAGTAGATCTCTTGTTGGGTCCCGATAGCTCCTCAGAGATGGATTGAGAGACAGATGACCAGTCCTATTCCCCCACTGAGGTGTATGCTCTAACTTGGCACGGTTATACTGCTCATATCATGCATACGGTGTCTTGCATTGCATAGTTTATACATCATATACACAATATTCAACATCATGTTCTTAGTTCAGACATCATATCGAATGCCCTCTGTTTAGCATATAAATCACATATGTGAATTAAATGATGCGATCCTGATTTGTTAGATAACATGTAGGTGAATTATGTCATGTGATCCTGTTTAGTTATTCATCATATCTTTGAATTATGTTATGCTATGCTATCCAGTTTAGATAGACATCATATATGTGAAATTATGTCATGCTATCCGTTTTAGTTAAACAATATACATGTCAACTATTTCATGCCCTCTTTTTTCCACACTATCTATTGCATCTGTCTCTCATACAATGTATGTACATTCAACTATGTTTCCTATTTATTAGCCCTTTGAATTGGAGCGAGTGATGCCAGTATCTAGCGGACTAAAAACACAGTCTTCAAATAAAACAGTGCTACCTCTTGGTGGAGATAGCACCCCGGTTGTACATGCACAAGAACCAGCCCTACCACACATAACCCAAACTCTCGCATATTGTACCCCTACTACGATGGACAGAGAACTAGCTTCACCCAATCTAACCCCAACCCCAGCTGATAGTAACCCAGTTCCTGTTGACACAACACCATCTCCACCACAGAGCTCCCAAACAAGAGCAGTTAGTAAGGCAGCTCCAGTGCCCATAGGGCCAGTACTATCACGGCGAACCCCAACTCCACCAGTTAGTACGCCTATTCTTGTGGAGGAAGCACAACCAGCTAGTCGTAGTTTAGCATCTATTGCATTTGATGTTGTTAAATCGTATGTGCGCATCTTCCCATCTTGGAAATATTATACTGAAGATGAAGGAAAATGCCAGTTGCAGGTGTTTGTCCAGGAGTTATGTGTAAGTAATGTTATTCATGGCAATTACTTTGCTTCGTCCCATACATCCTACCTCCATGATGGTTATAATACATCAAATTTTCCTATTTTTCTCTATAGAGAAGGACCGATTTGGAAACTCAGGATGAGGTAACCTGTGCTAACACCTCTGCTATCTTCAAGAATGCTTGGTGGCAGTATCGGAATTACCTGAAGAAAACACACTTCACCGTCAAAGAAACTCATCAAATTCCCTTACGTTCTCCTGAGACACATTTACTGGACGATGATTGGGAACGCCTTGTTCTGTACTGGTCCCGAACCAAGAATGTGGTAAGGTTTATGAGCTCATTTTCTATTTTTAAGTATTATATTATTGCATCTTACTGTACTCTGTTCATGTAGAACAAGTGCCTAAACCTGAAGAACAACTGTTCTAATTTAAGATTCCATTGCTACCATAGGACATAGATATATGTTTGTTTGATGCTTTTATTATGTACTAGTACTTGGCAATAGAAGACTTGGTAGTTTAATCCTGTCCACCTTACTGATGAACTGGTTCACCGAAATGAGTTTCATATACTAGTACATGCTAAACTGGTTATGTGTCTGCTTGTTTCTTCTTTTAGAATGCTGGCAGAATATTGGGAAAGAGTGCCTTATTAAGAAACGGTAAAGGAAGTAATGCAGATAAGGTTTAGGATAGTGACACATCCTGTCTTGGTTTAGTGTTGGAGTTACTGGCCACTACCGCTTGCACAAGCTATTCAAACTCACTGTCTGAATCAGTTCGGTTTCTTGAGTCTCAACTACAAGCTGAAAGACATCGATCAGCTGTGCTGCGACAAGAAGCGGAAGGACTGCGGAAGTCCCTGGAGCATTCAGATGCATACTTTCTGGTGCAACAGCAAGCGTTGGAGGATTTTAGCGCCAAACAGGACAAAGCTAATCAGCTTGCTAAGCTTACTGCCAGCATGGTGGATACCCATGATAACGTTTCTTGAGCTCTTCTGAAGTTGTTTCAGTTATGCTCTTGTTTTGCTGCCGCGTTTATTTGCACTGGTGGCCAATTTTGACGGCCACTGTATATGATATGCTGCTTTGTTCCCTATATTTGCACTGGTGGCGAACTTTGATGCCCAATGGATGTAATATGTGTAATAGCCGTGATAGCCTAGCGTTAGTTGCTTGCTTATTTATTTCCTTGTTGTCTTGTTTATTTCTTTGCTTGTAGTCATTGCAGTTCTTTTTCCGCGGTTAACTAGTGGCTGCAATAACCTATTTTTTAAAACTAGGCCACAATAACCATGGGTTAATATTTACTGCAGTGACACTGGGCCTCCTATGGGCCGTAGAAACAGTGGGCCTTCTACGGGCCGTAGAAACAGTAGGCCTTCTATGGGCCGTAGAAACAATGGGCCTTCTACGGGCCGTATCATCAATGGGCCTTCTACGGGCCGTATCATCAATGGGCCTTATACGGGCCGTATGATCGATTGGCCAAGCATGGGCCAATAACAGGCCGCATTATGGTCATAAACGGGCTAGAGTTGGAATAATCCGTTCATGGGCCGACCGTAACGGGCCATCGTTAATAGGCCGTATTTGATGACACTATGAAAACAGCCCAACATATTAACGGACCACAAACGGGCCGACTGTAACCACGGGCTGAATTTGGCCCACAAGCAGAAAATGACAGTAACGAGCCGTAAGTAAACGAATGCTGGAAATGAGCCCAAGAATAAATGGGCTCTGAGAAGGCCGAAAGATAACATGGGCTGGAAACGGCCCAACGGAATAACGGGCCGTTAATGGGTATAAAGTGATACACTGTTCATTACGGGCCAGTTTCACCACGGGCCGTTAATGGGTGTAAAGTGATACACTGTTCATTACGGGCCAGTTTCACCACGGGCCGTTAATAGGCCAAGAGTTACATAGGGCCTCATATGGGCCGAAAGACGTCATGGGCCATACATGGGCCAGTAGTGAAAACGGGCTGGAATCATATTGGATGGCCCAGATGATGCTACTGGGCCTAATTCGGATAAGGCGTAACGGGCCTTGGGTTAGCGGGCTGTAAATGGGCTATATGCAAACAGGCCGTTAACAGGCTTTCCATGGGCCGGCCCGACACCTTTTGACCAAGTCAAACGGGCCGGCCTTTTCACAGGAATGGGCCTCTGTTGGGCCGTGCCACGTGTCGACGTATCATAGGCGCCTTCCGTCCAATGAGTGGTTGACATCTGTCCCAACGATGAGCCGACACGTGTTTCCTCCAGCCAATGATGATTTTACACGTGGAAAATCCCCATTGGTCGGGGCTGTTAACGGGTTATCAGATCCAAAACCCGACCCGATAGCTTAACGACGTTCCGTTACGGTGGAAGCCACGTGTCGGTCACCCTTGACGAAAGCACTTCTATGACGCACGATTTATCGTCATGGAAGTGGACACTTCCGTGATGATAATTTTGGTAATGTCATGGAACACTTCTACGATAGCACATGTATGACTATCTTGATTCTGTCATAAATTTGTCATGGATGTACATGCATGACAAAAAAAGCGACCTACTGTGACAAACACGTATCATCACGGAAGTGTATTTTTTTGTAGTGTGAACCACATGCAAACCCATCGCACAACACACACGTCTTGTTAAGTTGAACCATTTTTGTTCTCTTGTCTCAATGCAAACAGTTCATCCGAGTGAATCGCATGCCGTATATCGCACACACCTTGATCTGGCTGACCGTTTCTTTTGTGTTGCCTAATCACAAACAGTTCATCCGAGTGAATCCTATGTTGTATATCGCACACACCTTCATCTGGCTGCCTGTTTCTTTTGTGTTGCCTAATCACAAACAGTTCATCCGAGTGAACCGTATCTTGTGTATCGCACACGCCTTCATCTGGCTGCCCGTTTCTTTTGTTCTCCCTCATCGCAAACAGTTAATTGAACTGAACCGTATGCCCTTCATCACACACACAACTAAAATCTGAACCGTGTTTGATGCATCCTCCATCACAAACGTTTTCACCCTTTTTGACGGTTTTCATACACCACCGTGCGATTATTTCATCGGACACAATTTCTCGAAGGGTCTCTAATCGTAGTGTCGCGTTAGCAGCATCCTGCAGTAGTGCATCTTTACAATATCTTTCTTGGAAATGATGGTTCGGAAAATTGTGCTCAATTGTTAGAAGAAGAAGTCAATAAATACTTGGCACACAATATTTGAATGATGAGCATGGTTGCAATGTTGTTAGTATGAACTCTTTGAATATCCAAAATGCTAATGATGATTGCACAAGTCATGACAAAAATGTTTCTTATGAGCATGCCACTTTTTGCGGAGTGAATTGGGAGTGCCTTTGCACACCAAAAAGGGAAGATAGATTTTTTAAGAAGCATAAATATTTAGAAATGAAAAGGTTGCAAGAGAGGCTAGATGATTGTGCTGAAAGAAGTAATTTTTTTCGCCATCCTTGTGAATTTTGCAATGAACGTGGTCATTTAAATCTCCAATGCAAGTTGTTTCATGATCAAATCATGTCCAAAAATTGTGATAACTTGATTTCCCTCGAGCATCATAAAGAGCTTAGTCTTCTTTTGGGGTATGAAGAAATGAAACATATAACTAAGGGTTTTCCAAATCCCGAGAGATTTCTTGGTATTGATCTAGAAGAAATTTATATGTTTTGTGTGGTAAATTGCGTTGAGAATCTATATATTGCTAAATATCTAAAGTCAAGAAAACAAATGGAATATGAAGAGAGTACTAATGAAAGGAAAAATGTTTCCCAATACCCTCCTAGTGTTTATTATGATGAATCAGGTAACGAGGAGGAGCTTCCTATCCAATCAATCTCTTCAACAAGAAGCTTGAAAAATTAATTAAACCCACACATGGTGTGGTGAAGAAGAAGAAAAGAAGAAAGAATAGAGGTAAAAAGGTATCTCTCCCAAATAGTGCTACTCCCATCACCATCATGCCTCATGAAAGTGAATCAAATATGTTGATGGAGGATTATGATATTTATGATGATTTTGTTATGCCTATTGCTTGTTGTGATGATTATGATTGGGAAGACAAGATATCAATTATGATATTGAAAATCTTTTTAGCACTTGCTTGGAAGAATATGATAATAATGTTTGCTATACTATTGGTGCCATTCATGCTATTGATAAGAGTGATTGTGATGATATGCAAGACCACAAGCTTGGGGATGCTATGTTTAATGAGTATGATATGTTTGACGATTTATTTGCTGGAAAAAATTCTTGTCCTAAGCTTGGGGATGTTTTGCTTACTTTTGATTCCTTACTTTTGATAAGAAAATTTATTATGATGATAGCATGCCTCCTATTTATGATGATTACATTGATGAAAGTGGATTTGAAGAGGTAATGACTTTATTTAGTGATACATCCACTATTTTGGAAGAGGATTCAATTGATTATGACAATGAAGTTGCTATCTATGATGATTATTATGATGACATCTATACCATAAAGAGTGATAAATCTACTATGCTTGTGCATCGTGAAAAGAGTGATGTATGTGATGGTTATATTGTTGAATTCATTTATGATGCCTCTGAAAATTATTATGAGAAAGGAACTTATGCCCTTACATATCTCAATAATATCAAGTTTCTTCTCTATGTGTTGATTGTTTTGAACTTACACTTGTTTTGCCTTCCTATGCTAGTTGATTCTTGTTCCCATAAGTTGTTTCCTCACAAAATCCCTATGCATAGGAAGTGGGTTAGACCTAAATGTGCTATTCATATGCTTCATGATGCTCTCTTTGTTGGGGAACGCAGTATTTCAAAAAATTTACCTACAATCACGCAAGATCTATCTAGGAGATGCATAGCAACAAGAGGGGAGAGTGTGTCTACGTACCCTCGTAGACCGAAAGCACAAGCGTTTAGTAACGCAGTTGATGTAGTCGAACGTCTTCGCGATCCAACCGATCCAAGTACCGAACGTACGGCACCTCCGCGTTCAGCACACGTTCAGCTCGATGACGTCCCTCGGGCTCCTGATCTAGTTGAGGCCGAAGGAGAGTTTCGTCAGCACGACGGTGTGGCGATGGTGATGATGAAGTTACTGGCGCAGGGCTTCGCCTAAGCACTACGATGATATGACCGAGGTTTGTAACTGTGGAGGGGGGCACCGCACACGGCTAAGACAAATCTTGGAGTTCCTTTGGGGTGCCCCCTGCCCATGTATATAAAGGAGGGAGGAGGATGCCGGCCTAGGAGGTGCGCGCCTATAGGGGGAGTCCAACTAGGATTCCCAATCCTAATTGGAGTCCCCTTCCTTTTCCAAGAGGGGGGAGAGGGAAGGAGTGGGAGAGGGAGAAGGAAAGAGAGGGGGGCGCCGCCCCCTCCCTAGTCCAATTCGGACTGGCCATGGAGGGTGCGCGGCCAACCCTTGAGGCCCTTCTCTCCTTTCCCGTATGGCCCATTAAGGCACACTACTTCCCCCGGCGAATTCCCGTAACTCTCCGGTACTCCGAAAAATACCCGAATCACTCAGAACCTTTCCGATGTCCGAATATAGCCTTCCAATATATCGATCTTTACGTCTCGACCATTTCGAGACTCCTCGTCATGTCCGTGATCTTATCTAGGATTCCGAACAACCTTCGGTACATCAAATCACATAACTCATAATATGAATCGTCATCGAACGTTAAGCGTGCGAACCCTATGGGTTCGAGAACTATGTAGACATGATCGAGACACATCTCCGGTCAATAACCAATAGCGGAACATGGATGCTCGTATTGGCTCCAACATAGTCTACGAAGATCTTTATCGGTCAAACCACATAACAACATATGTTGTTCCCTTTGTCATCGGTATGTTACTTGCCCGAGATTCGATCATCGGTATCTCAATACCTAGTTCAATCTCATTACCGGCAAGTCTCTTTACTCATTGTGTAATACATCATCCCATAACTAACTCATTAGTTGCAATGCTTGCAAGCCTTAAGTGATGTGTATTACCGAGTGGGCCCAGAGATACCTCTCCGATAATTGGAGTGAAAAATCCTAATCTCGATCTATGCCAACTCAACAAACACCATCGGAGACACCTGTAGAGCATCTTTATAATCACCCAGTTACATTGTGACGTTTGATAGCACACAAGGTGTTCCTCCGGTATTCGGGAGTTGCATAATCTCATAGTCAAAGAACATGTATAAGTCATGATGAAAGCAATAGCAATAAAACTAAACGATCATTTATGCTAAGCTAACGGATGGGACTTGTCCATCACATCATTCTCTAATGATGTGATCAAGTTCATCAAATGACAACACATGTCTATGGTCAGGAAACTTAACCATCTTTGATTAACGAGCTAGTCAAGTAGAGGCATACTAGGGACACTCTGTTTTGTCTATGTATCCACACATGTACTAAGTTTCCGGTTAATACAATTCTAGCATGAATAATAAACATTTATCATAATATAAGGAAATATAAATAACAACTTTATTATTGCCTCTAGGGCATATTTCCTTCAGTCTCCCACTTGCACTAGAGTCAATAATCTAGTTCACATCACCATGTGATTTAACACTAATAGTTCACATCTTTATGTGATTAGTTCACATCTCCATGTGACTAATACTCAAAGGGTTTACTAGAGTGAATAATATAGTTCACATCGCTATGTGATTAACACCCAAAGAGTGATCATGTTTTGCTTGTGAGCAAAGTTTAGTAAACAGGTCTGCCACATTCAGAGCCGTATGTATTTTGCAAATTTTCTATGTCTACAATGCTCTGCATGGAGCTACTCTAGCTAATTGCTCCCACTTTCAATATCTATCTAGATCGAGACTTAGAGTCATCCAGATCACTATCAAAGCTTGCATCGACATAACTCCTTACGACGAACTCTTTGTCACCTCCATAACCGAGAAACATTTCCTTATTCCACTAAGGATAATTTTGACCGATGTTCAGTGATCCACTCCTAGATCACAATTGTACCCTCTTGCCAAACTCATGGTGAGGCACACAATAGGTCTAGTACACAACATAGCATACTTTATAGAACCTATGACTGAGGCATAGGGAATGACTTTTCATTCTCTTTCTATTTTCTGCCATGGTCGGGTTTTGAGTCTTTACTCAACTTCACACCTTGCAACACAGGCAAGAACTCCTTCTTTGACTATTCCATTTTGAACTACTTCAAAAACTTGTCAAGGTATGTACTCATTAAAAAAAATTATCAAGCGTCTTGTTCTATCTCTATAGATCTTGATGCTCAATATGTAAGCAACTTCACCAAGGTCTTTATTTGAAAAACTCCTTTCAAACACTCCTTTATGCTTTCCAGAAAATTCTACATTATTTCCGATCAACAATATGTCATTCGCATATACTTATCAGAAATATTGTAGTGCTCCCACTCTCTTTCTTGTAAATACATGCTTCACCACAAGTCTGTATAAAACTATATGCTTTGATCAACTCGTCAAAGTGTATATTCCAACTCCGAGATGCTTGCACCAGTCCATAAATGGATCGCTGGAGCTTGCTCGCTTTGTTAGCACCTTTAGGATATACAAAACCTTCTGGTCGCATCATATACATGTCTTCTTTAATAAATCCATAAAGGAATACAGTTTTGACATCCGTTTGCCAGATTTCGTAAAATGCGGCAACTGCTAACATGATTCAGACAAACTTTTAAGCATCGATACAAGTGAGAAAATATCACCGCAGTCAACACTTTGAACTTGTCAAAAACCTTTTGCGACAATTCGAGCTTTGTAGATAGTAACACTACTATCAGCGTCCGTCTTCCTCTTGAAGATGCATTTATTCTCAATGGCTCACCGATCATCAGGCAAGTCAATCAAAGTCCATACTTTGTTCTCATACATGAATCCCATCTCAGATTTCATGGCCTCAAGCCATTTTGCGGAATCTGGGATCATCATCACTTCCTCATAGTTCGTAGGTTCGTCATGGTCTAGTAACATGACTTCCAGAATAGGATTACCGTACCACTCTGGTGCGGAACGTACTCTGGTTGACCTACGAGGTTTGGTAGTAACTTGATCTGAAGTTTCATGATCATCGTCATTAACTTCCTCACTAATTGGTGTAGGCATCACTGGAACTGATTTCAGTGATGAGGTACTTTCCAATTCGAGAGAAGGTACAATTACCTCATCAAGTCCTACTTTCCTCCCACTCACTTCTTTTGAGTGAAACTCTTTTTCTAGAAAGGATCCACTCTTAAACAAAGATCTTGCCTTCGGATCTGTGATAGAAGGTGTACCCAATAGTTACTTTTGGGTATCATATGAAGACGCACTTCTCCGATTTGGGTTTGAGCTTATTAGGCTAAAACTTTTTCACATAATCATCGCAACCCCAAACTTTAAGAAACAACAGCTTAGGTTTCTTGCTAAACCACGGTTCATACGGTGTCGTCTCAACGGATTTTAAACGGTGCCCTATTTAACGTGAATGCAGCTGTCTCTAATGCATAACCCCAAAACGATAGTGGTAATTCGGTAAGAGACATCAGAGATTGCACCATATCTAATAAAGTATGGTTATGACATTCGGACACACCATTACATTGTGGTGTTCCAGGTGGCGTGAGTTGCGAAACTATTCCACATTGTTTCAAATGAACACCAAACTCGTAACTCAAATATTTGTTTCCGCGATCAGATTCTAGAAACTTTATTTTCTTGTTACGATGATTTTCCACTTCACTCTGAAATTCTTTGAACTTTTCAAATGTTTCAGACTTATGTTTCATCAAGTAGATATACCCATATCTGCTCAAATCATCTGTGAAGGTCAGAAAATAACGATACCAGCCGCGAGCCTCAACACTCATTGGACCGCACACATCAGTATGTATTATTTCCAACAAGTTTGTTGCTCACTCCATTGTTCCGAAGAACGGAGTCTTAGTCATCTTGCCCATGAGGCATGGTTCGCAAGCATCAAGTGATCCCAAAATTCCATCCGCATGGAGTTTCTTCATCGCTTTACACCAATATGACCTAAACGGCAGTGCCACATATAAGTTGCACTATCATTATTAAATTTGCATACTTTGGCTTCAATATTATGAATATGTGTATCACTACGATCGAGATTCAATAAACCATTTATATTGAGTGTATGACCATAGAAGGTTTTATTCATGTAAATAGAACAACAATTATTCTTTGACTTAACTGAATAACCGTATTGCGATAAACATGATCCAATCATATTTATGCTCAACCCAAACACCAAATAGCATTTATTTTAGGTTTAACACTAATCCCAAAGGTAAAGGGAGTGTGCGATGGTGATCTTATCAACCTTGGAATCACTTCCAACTCACATCATCACCTCGCCCTTAACTAGTCTCTGTTTATTTTGCAACTCCTACTTCGAGTTACTACTCTTAGCAACTGAACCAGTATCAAATACTAAGGGGTTGCTATAAACACTAGTAAAGTACACATAAATAACATGTATATCAAATATACCTTTTTTCACTTTGACATCCTTCTTATTCGCCAAGTATCTAGGGTAGTTCCACCTCCAGTGACCATTTCCTTTGCAGTAGAAGCACTCAGTTTCAGGCTTGGGTCTAGCTTTGGGCTTGTTCATGGGAGTGGCAACTTGCTTGCCATTCTTCTTGAAGTTCCCTTTCTATCCCTTTCCCTTTTACTTGAAACTAGTGGTCTTGTCAACCATCAACACTTGATGCTTTTCTTGATTTCTACCTTCGCTGATTTCAGCATCGCGAAGAGCTCGGGAATCGTTTTTGTCATCCCTTATTTATTATAGTTCATCATGAAGTTCCAGTAACTTGGCGATAGTGACTAGAGAACTCTGTCAATCACTATCTTATCTAGAAGATTAACTCCCACTTGATTCAAGCGATTGTAGTACTCAGACATTCTGAGCACATGCTCATTGGTTGAGCTATTCTCCTCCATCTTGTAGGCAAAGTATTTGTCAAAGGTCTTAGGGTTTTGCACGTGGTTCGAGGATTGCCGGAGGACATCAACGGAGTTGGCCGGAGAGGAGGAAGGAGATGACCGGAGCGCTGGCGAGGTCAGGCGGTGGCCGGAGTCCGGAGAGGAAGAGGCGGCACAGCACGGCCGGGCGGCGGAGGAGGAGCTGCGGGTGGCGACACGGCAGCCGGGGCGGTGAAAGCGTGGTGGAGGGGCTGCCGGAGGAGGCGTCGGGCATGGCCGGGCGACGGCGGAGGAGCTACGGGCGCGGGACGACGGCGTTGACCCGCGGCACTCGGGCGGTGGCTTCGGGCCGGGGGGCGCCTGGGCCCCGGCAGGCCGGCGCGCGGGGGCGCGGCGATGTGGGCGCGGGCGTGAGGGCGAATCCCCGGCTGACACGTGGCGGCGGTGGAGGTGGCAGACACGTACGTCGATGGAGGAGGTGTGTCCGGCGCAGAGAAGGGAAATGCTAGGGTTTCATCCGGGATTTTGGAGGGATGCACATATATATAGGTAGAGGGAGCTATGAGTGTCCAAAAGAGGTGCGGTTTTCGCCCACACGATCGTGATCCGATGACGAAGAGCATGGAGGGGGTTTACATGGGTTAATGGGCTGTTTTGGAGGGGTGTTGGGCTGCAACACAAAAGATTCTTTTGCGGTTACCGGTTAACCATTGGGGCATCAAACGACCTCCAAATGGAACGATATTTGACAGGCGGTCTACCAGTGATGCACCAAGGCCACTTGAAAAATCTCGAATCATTCCGAGAACATTTTTCTCCCGCTCACAAAATGAGATTAGAGGGGTGCAACGGGGCACGAGAGAGCGTTAGATTGCGAAACGAACAACGGGGAAAATGACCGGATGCATGAGACGAACACGAATGCAAATGCGATGCACATGACGACATGATATGAAACGCATGACATGCCCAAAATGCAAAACAAAGACAAAACCCAACCACGAAGGAAATATCGTATCCCGTAGCCGAAAATGGCAAGAGTCGGAGTTACAAATATGGAAAGTTACATCCGGGGTGTTACAGTGACCTCAACTAGATAGTGGCACATGTAGCGCTAGAAGGATGGGCACGTACAGGGAAAGGCCCCACTCCTCAGTCTACCCGCGTAGCCTTTTCGTTTAGTCTACCTAGCCATCTAATCAACTGCCTGCAGGCCACTTCTCCCATTTACTTCTCCATCAGGAACCGAGTTTCCGCGGCTTCTTCACCACTCCTTCATGTTCATTTGCATCCAAACCACACTGCATTCACATTGTTTTAACCTCTTCACATCCTCCTGGAGTAATTCCAAAGCCCCTATAAATAATCATCTTCTTTAGTTAGGCTAGCCATCTAATCCTAATTCTCCAAACCATAGCTGAAAGTGCAACTATCCCTAGGTGGTTTTGGTAATTCATAACAACATATAGCTCATTGAGCTAATGCTATTCCAAGATGACTATTTCAGGAAAGCTCAATGATTGGCATGGCATGGATGTGAAAGTGGAACCCTCAAAATGCTAAGGACAAAGGATTGTCTCAAGCTCAAAAGCTCAAGACTCTTCATTTTATATTTTAGTGATCCAAGATCACATTGAGTCTTTAGGAAAAGCCAATACTATCAAGGAGGGATGAGGTGTTGCTCAATGAGCCTCTTGCTTCATGTGCTTAGTGATATGCTCCAAAACCCTCAACTACTTTCCCATATCTACATATGACCTAAACCCTAAGCCAAACTCGGTCCTACCGATTCTTTCTATCCGGCGTCACCGAGTTTCACTTGTCATAAGCCACTGCCAAACCCTAGCAATTCGGTCCTACCGATAGGGATCTCGGTCTCACCGAGATGGGATTGCAAACTCTCTGTTTCCCTTTCGTAACTTTTTGGTCTCACCGAAAGAGCAAATCGGTCCCACCGAGATTGCAATGTAAACTCTTTGTTTCCCTTTTGTAACTTTTCGGTCTCACCGAAAGAGCAAATCGGTCCCACCGAGTTTGCCTGACCAACTCTCTGGTTAGCTTATTACCAAACTCGGTCTCACCGAGTTTGTGTAATCGGTCTCACCGAGATTACGTTATGCCCAAACCCTAACCATATCGGTCCTACCGAGTTGCATGTCAGTCCCACCGAAAATCTCTAACGGTCACTAGGTTTACCTTTTCGGTCCGACCGAGTTTGTTGATTCGGTCCCACCGAGATTGGAAAACTGTGTGTAACGGTTGGATTTTGTGTGGAGGCTATATATACCCCTCCACCTCCTCTTCATTCGTGGAGAGAGCCATCAGAACACATCTACACTTCCAACTCATATGTTCTGAGAGAGAACCACCTACTCATGTGTTGAGACCAAGATATTCCATTCCTACCATATGAATCTTGATCTCTAGCCTTCCCCAAGTTGCTTTCCACTCAAATCTTCTTTCCACAAAATCCAAATCCTATGAGAGAGAGTTGAGTGTTGGGGAGACTATCATTTGAAGCACAAGAGCAAGGAGTTCATTACCTACACACCATTTGTTACTTCTTGGAGAGTGGTGTCTCCTAGATTGGCTAGGTGTCATTTGGGAGCCTCCGACAAGATTGTGGAGTTGAACCAAGGAGTTTGTAAGGGCAAGGAGATCGCCTACTTCATGAAGATCTACCGCTAGTGAGGCAATTCCTTTGTGGGCGATGGCCATGGTGGGATAGACAAGGTTGCTTCTTCATGGACCCTTCGTGGGTGGTTGCTTCTTCGTGGACCCTTCGTGGGTGGAGCCCTCCGTGGACTCGCGCAACCATTACCCTTCGTGGGTGGAGCCCTCCGTGGACTCGCGCAACCGTTACCCTTCGTGGGTTGAAGTCTCCATCAACGTGGATGTAGGATAGCACCACCTATCCGAACCACGGGAAAAACATCCGTGTCTCCAATTGCGTTTGAATTCTCCAAACCCTTCCCTTTACATTCTTGCAAGTTGCATGCTTTACTTTCCGCTGCCAATATACTCTTTGCATGCTTGCTTGAATTGTGTGATGATTGCTTGACTTGTCCTACATTAGCTAAAATCTGCCAAGAACTAAAATTGGGAAAAGGTTAAGTTTTTATTTGGTCAAGTAGTCTAATCACCCCCCCTCTAGACATACTTTCGATCCATCAATAGCCCTCCGGTCCAGCGGTTCCAAATGGCGAAAGAGATCAAGATGCAGGTTTTTAGCGTCCAACATGTCCTCGTCGAAGGCTCGTTATGCTTAGTTGCCACAGTCACCGACCACCCAAGGGTTGTTCGGAAGTGGATCAACAATGTATCCAACTCCCTCCAAAAGGTGGAGATGAAGGTCATCGGTCTCGACGCAGAGTACATGGAGCGTGCCACTGGGAAGGTCCAACGTGTCGCCGTCCTTTAGCTATGCCTCAAAGATGATGTTTTGGTGTACCACATCATACACGCGACCTCCATACTAGGTGAGCTTCATGATTTCTTGTCTCAGGAGGACATATACTTCTGTGGGCAGCCATCGCAGGGGACAAACATAAGTTGGAGCCGTACAACCTTGATTTGAAAAGCATCGCTGACGTACAAACCAAAATAAAAATTCATGTAGAAGATTGTGATAAACCGACACCATCCCTATTCGACGTAGCAAATTTTGTGCTCGAAACAAATTTTTAGAAGGGTGACGAGACGCTGACATTAAGGTCGTCTAGATGGGAGAATTATCCCTTGACGTATGAGTGGATAAAATATGCTACCCTCGATGCCCGTGTGAGTTTTGAGATAGCTGCAAGGTCCAGAGAGCTTGTTGCGAAGCCGTCTCCCACTGAAAATGAGAAGAAGAAGAAGAAGAAGAAGAAGAAGAAGAAGAAGAAGAAGAAGAAGAAGAAGAAGAAGAAGAAGAAGAAGAAGAAGAAGAAGAAGAAGAAGAAGAAGAAGAAGAAGAAGAAGAAGAAGAAGAAGAAGAAGAAGAAGAAGAAGAAGAAGAAGAAGAAGAAGAAGAAGAAGAAGAAGAAGAAGAAGAAGAAGAAGAAGAAGAAGAAGAAGAAGAAGAAGAAGAAGAAGAAGAAGAAGAAGAAGAAGAAGAAGAAGAAGAGAAGAAGAAGATGTTGCACCAGTAGCAGGGCATTATCAATGGATGAACTATTTCCTTTGTTGTAACAAAATTATTCCCTCTCTGTGTATATTGATATAGATGGACTGTTTCGATGGTGTGCATGTCTTTGGAACAAGTAGTAGAGTAGGTCCGCTTGACTATAAGGAACTATTTATCCGCCTAGCTTTCTCTACTACTCCTTCCAGTGATCGGTATGCAATGCATGTGTCCGTAGACATGACAGCTTCTCCATGGAAGTTCAACTATGGCGACCATCACATTTCATCCAGTGCCACTCGCGATTCCCATGACGCCGCTCCAACCCACAGCACCACATCCCCCGGTGTGCACCTCACCCCTCTCGGCCGCACGGCCCCTCTGCCTTTGTGTGCATGAAATGCGGGCCAACTGAAATGCGGCGAGCGTCAAGTTTCTACCACAGCCACATGTGATTCCCACAACGCTGCTTGAACCCATGACACCACACGTCCCCCGACCTGCGGCTCACCCCTCTCAACCCCACATGTTATTGACTCAAAGGCAGGTGTCGTAAGGCACTGAAGCTTAGACCCGAGGGCCCCGAGAGGTAAATGTAACTCCTGTGCCAGGCCTTGTGGTGCTACCGCTGCACGAACTCGTGGCAAACTTGAGATTTGTTTATTTACTATACATGCATGCAACAATTTAATGGACATTGTAATCTCAACATGTGATGGGGAGCTCTAAATTTGAATTTGAAACTTATAAAATGAAAAAATTCAAAACAAAGAAACTGGGAGAGAGGGAGTATCCCGTAGGATGTTTCCCATACAAAACAAGTCCCCTGGTTTGTCACCGCGAAGATGAGGTTAGAAAGGAGCACAACGTCTTCGTACTCGTACGGCAACAAATCGGCCGCAGACAGCATCGTCCACCTTTGACCACCATGTGTAAGGTTCATGCTATCTTCTTCAATCTCACCGTGGTTCCATTGTACCAATTCAGGTGGTGGCCTGTTGCATGGCTGATCCCAATGTTGGACAAAGGTTCTACGGGAATGGTGTCACCATTGTAAATGTTGTGCAAATTGATGTTGGTACCCTCCCGTACATATGCATGCCCATGTCCACTTGTCCCGAGCCTAACCTATGAAACAGTGGGAAGGGGGAGAAATAGAAAATGGACATGGAAGTAGCCTTTAGAATGCATTTACTACATGATCAAACTCAGCTTACCTTCTCATTGGACAAAATCCGAGTGCCCCTCAACGTTGGCATCTCAAGGGGCGTCAACTTGCAACTACGACCACGCCGCGCTCGAGAGACCCCCAAGGAAACATCCTCGTGCGTTGCACGGAACATCAAGATGCATTTGTATGAGTAGTTTATCTTGTGAGAGAAAAGGATGAACGAGGGAAGGCCTTATTTGCAAATGTGGACAGGGGTGTAGGTTTCTTTTTGCAAAATTGCCACCGTTTTCTTCCTATCCATTAGATATAAATCGGACGGCCTATATTGTAGGGTGGCAGGCACACCATCATCACCAACTCTGTTTTTTATAAGAGTAGAGACGAGCAAGATTCCCGTGCGTTGCACGGAACATCAAGATCTTGTGGGAGAAAAGGATGAACGAGGGAAGGCCTTATCTGCAAATGTAGAGAGGAGTGCGGGTAAATTGTCATAGTTTCCTTCCTATACGTTAGCTATAGATCGGACGACCTATATTGCAGGATAGCAGGTACACCATCATCACCAACTCTATTTTTTATAAGAGAGCTCTTATAAAAAACAGAGTTGGTTATGATGGTGTGCCTACCATCCTGCATTATAGGCCATCCGATTTATATCGTACGGATATGAAGGAAACTTGGCAATTTTGCAAAAATATACCCACACCCCTCTCCACATTTGCAAATAAGGCCTTCCCTCGTTCATCCTTTTCTCCCACAAGATAAACTACTCATACAAATGCATCTTGATGTTCCATGCAACGCACGGTCATCTTGTTAGTATAAGAGGGGTGTGGTTTTTTTTGCAAAATTGCCATAGTTTCCTTCCTATCCGTCGGATATACATCGGACGACCTATACTATAGAATGGCAGGCACATCAACAACTCTGTTTTCTTATAAGAGTGGAGCAGGGATAGAGATAGAGACTACTACTACCAATGTGCTGGCCCATGCGTTGCAATGGATCCAAAGTAGTAGAATAATACTTGTTCACGGGCTTGAAATATAAACACTCTAGTTTTTATATACATATATCAGTAAAAGTGAATCATGCTTCACTCAAAATATATTCCTCGGGCTGTTTTGATGGTTTGAAGATAACAGGTTTAAAAAAATTGGAGCTATTTTTTTACATTTTGTAGCATGGCACGGCATCCGGTGCACCTAAGCGTCTGAAAAAAATTGAGTTTGGGTCGGTGGCACACCCTGCGGCAAGATGCCCGTGTGGGCTTCTTTTATAACTAGCAAGATGCTCGTGCATTGCATGGAACATCAAGATGCATTTTTTTACAAAACAATTGTTGTGATTGGCCCTTGCAGGAGTAATCCCATGTGTAAAAACTAATGATATCTTGAGAATTTTATCGGAAAAATGGTATCTTTGGAACAAGTTTTCTCTACTACTGCTCCTTGCAGTGAGCGGTATGCAATGCATGTGTCAGCAGACATGACAGCTTGTCCATAGAAGTTGAACCACGACGACCATCACATTTCTTGTTTCTACCACTGCCACACCCACACGCGATTCCCACGACGTCCCCCGACATGCACCTCATCCCTCTCGGCCCCACCGCTCCTATGCCTTTGTGTGCATGACATGTGGGTCAGCTGAACTGCGGCGACCATCAAGTTTCTACCACAGGCACACACTATTGGACGCGGTTTGCTTGCTCTGCTCCTATGCTCCGATTCGTACTCCCGCACCATCGAATTTTCATCCAGCAGTTGTGACACATTTCGTCCCAGGCATCAATCCTTAGTTGGAGTACTTCTGTACTACAGGTAGTACCCGCCGGTGTGGCCATCTACGCCTCGTAACGCCTCGACGCCCAGCTGTGGCACCCTCGCCATAGCCACGCCACCACCGGTCGGTTCATCTCGAACGAGTGAGTCGTGAACCATGCCACCACCATGAGAATGACATGTGGGCCAGCCACATTTAAGGCCCGCATGTCATTAACTCATAGGTCGGTGCACTAAGCCACTGAAGCTCAGTCCCGTGGGCCCCGAGAGGGAATTGTAACTTAGCCTTATGGTGCTCCCGTAGTACGAGCTTGTGCCAAACCCGGATGAGATTTGGTAACCAACTAGTAAGGTACACGTGCATTGCACCCAAATCTCTATGCTCTATATCTATATCTATATCTGTACTCTTATAAAAAACGGAGTTGGTGATGATGGTGTGCCTGCCATCCTGTAATATAGGACGTCCGATTTATATCTGACGGATAGGAAGGAAACTATGGAAATTTTGCAAAAAGATACCCCACGCCCTTCTCCACATTTGGAAATAAGGTCGTCTCTTGTTCATCCTTTTCTCCCACAACATAAACTACTCATACAAATGCATCTTGATTTTCCATGCAACGCATGGCATCTTGCTAGTTATGAATAAATAACACTCTATCAACGAGCCCCATCAGACACCAAATTTCTTGCCTTCCGTGCTTGAGGGAGTCCTGGATTAGGGGGTCTCCGGACAGCCGGACTATATCCTTTGGCCGGACTGTTGGACTATGAAGATACAAGATTGAAGACTTCGTCTCGTGTCCGGATGGGACTCTACTTGGCGTGGAAGGCAAGCTAGGTAGTACGGATATGGATATATCCTCCTTTGTAACCGACCTTGTGTAACCCTAGCTCCCTCCGGTGTCTATATAAGCCGGAGGGTTTTAGTCCGTAGGACAACATACAATCATACCATAGGCTAGCTTCTAGGGTTTAGCCTCTCCGATCTCATGGTAGATCAACTCTTGTAATACTCATATCATCAAGAATAAATCAAGCAGGACGTAGGGTTTTACCTCCATCAAGAGGGCCCGGACCTGGGTAAAACATCGTGTCCCCTGCCTCCCGTTACCATCCGCCTTAGACGCACAGTTCGGCACCCCCTACCCGAGATCCGCCGGTTTTGACACCGACATTGGTGCTTTCATTGAGAGTTCCTCTGTGTCGTCGCCGTTAGGCTTGATGGCTCCTATTATCATCAATAGCGATGCAGACCAGGGTGAGACTTTTCTCCCCGGATAGCTCTTTGTGTTCGGCGGCTTCGCAGTGCGGGCCAACTCGCCTGGCCATCTGGAGCAGATCGAAAGTTACGCCCCTGGACACCAGGTCAGGTTTGGAAGCTTAAATTACACAGTCGATATCCGCGGAGACTTGATCTTCGACAGATTCGAGCCCCTGCCTTGTGCGCCACGCGGTCATGATGAGCACGATTTAGCCTACCATCGGACCGTATTCAGGAGATCGCACCGGCAGCCGCTCCAAGCCTCAATTCGGAGCCAGTTGCGCCATCCATGGACGGGTGGTTAGACCCCGTCACGGAGGCCGTATCCTCAGTGGCGATCGAGCCAAATATCGACCTTACCCTTCATGAGAGCCATGTTGCAAAACTGCCGGATCCTTCTCCGGCCACGGACTCCAAACCGCCTGCGCCCGTCCCTATTGAATCCGATTGGGCGCCGATCATGGAGTTTACCTCCGCAGATATTTTTCAGCACTCGCCCTTCGGCGACATACTGAACTCATTAAGGTCTCTATCCTTATCAGGAGGATCCTGGCCGAACTATGTCCGGCAGGATTGGGATGTGGATGACGAAGAAATTCGCCGCCCACCCACCACCCACTTAGTAGCCACTGTCGACGACTTAACCGACATGCTCGACTTCGGCTCCGAAGATATCAAAGGTATGGACGATGATGTGGGAGACGAAGAGGAACCACCACCCACAGGGCACTGGACAGCCACCTCATCATACGATATATACATGGTGGACACACCCAAAGAAGGCAATGGCAACGAGACAACGGAGGATGACCCCTCCAAGAAGCAACCCAAGCGCCGGCGTCAGCAGCGCCGCTCTAAGTCCCGCCAAGGAAAAAGTGGTGATACCGGCACAGGAGATAATAGCACTCCGGACAGTGCCGAAGACGGCAATAATCCCCTCCAGCAAGATTTAAGGCGGGAGGATGGAGAAGCCAGCCCTCCCGAGAGAGCGGCAGATGGAGAGGTAGAGGATGATAATTATATGCCTCCCTCCGAAGACGAGGCAAGCCTCGACGATGACGAATTCATCGTGCCAGAGGATCCCGTCGAACAAGAGCGCTTCAAGCACCGGATTATAGCCACAGCAAATAGCCTTAAGAAAAAGCAGCAGCAGCTTCAAGCTGATCAAGATTTGCTTGCTGACAGATGGACTGAAGTCCTGGCAGCCGAGGAATATAAACTCGAACGCCCCTCCAAGAGTTACCCGAAGTGCAGGTTGCTACCCCGACTGGAGGAGGAAGCACCGAAACCTACATCCCCGGCGTATGACGTGGCTGATCGGCCACCTCGTGGCCGCGATAGAGAAACATTCCAGCCAAAAGCTCAGCCCGCACCCCGACGCCATTTAAATAAAAAGGCATGGGGAAATACGCCAGGCCTGCGAGACGTATTGGAGGACAAAGCAAAACATGCAAGATCGATCTACGGATCACGAGGGCGCGCCACTATGCGAGACGATAATCGTCACGCCGGATACAGTAAAAGTAAGTCTGGCCGGGCCGAACACAGCGGGCAAGACTCATTCGAGCTGCATCGTGACATAGCCCAGTACAGAGGCGCCGCACACCCGCTATGCTTCACAGACGAAGTAATGGATCATCAAATCCCAGAGGGTTTCAAACCCGTAAATATAGAATCATACGACGGCACAACAGATCCTGCGGTATGGATCGAGGATTTCCTCCTTCATATCCACATGGCCCGCTATGATGATCTACACGCAATCAAATACCTCCCACTCAAACTCAAAGGACCAGCTCGACATTGGCTCAACAGCTTGCCAGCAGAGTCCATTGGCTGTTGGGAAGATCTAGAAGCCGCATTCCTCGACAACTTTCAGGGCACTTATGTGCGACCACCAGATGCCGATGACTTCAGCCACATAATTCAGCAGCCACAGGAATCGGCCAGGCAATTCTGGACACGGTTCCTAATAAAGAAAAATCAAATCGTCGACTGTCCGGATGCAGAGGCCCTAGCAGCTTTTAAACACAACATCCACGGCGAATGGCTCGCCCGGCACCTTGGCCAAGAAAAGCCAAAATCTATGGCAGCCCTCATGACACTCATGACACGCTTTTGTGCGGGAGAAGACAGCTGGCTGGCTCGCAACAATAACATATCAAAGAACCATGGTACTTCGGATACCAAGGATGGCAATGACAGGTCACGTCGCAATAAACATAAGCGCCGCATTAACAGTGACAATACCGAGGATACGGCAGTCAATGCCGGATTCAAAGGCTCTAAACCCGGTCAGCGGGAAAAGCCATTCAAAAGAAGCACTCCGGGCCCGTCCAGTTTGGACCGTATACTCGATCACTCGTGTCAAATACATGGCACCCCCGACAAGCCAGCCAACCACACCAACAGGGATTGTTGGGTGTTCAAGCAGGCCGGCAAGTTAAATGCCGAAAACAAAGATAAGGGGTCACATAGCGATGACGAGGAGGAGCCCCGGCAGCCGAACACCGAAGGACAGAAGAGGTTCCCCCCACAAGTGCGGACGGTGAACATGATATACGCAACCCACATCCCCAAGAGGGAGCGGAAGCGTGCGCTCAGGGACGTATATGCGTTGGAGCCAGTCGCCGCAAAGTTCAACCCATGGTCCTCATGTCCGATCACCTTCAATCGCAGGGACCACCCCACTAGTATCCGTCATGGCGGATTCGCCGCATTGGTCTAGACCCAATCATTAACGGATTTCACCTTACTCGAGTCCTTATGGATGGCGGCAGTAGCCTGAACCTGCTTTATCAGGACACAGTGCGCAAAATGGGTATAGACCCCTCAAGGATCAAACCCACAAAAACGACCTTTAAAGGCGTCATACCAGGAGTAGAGGCCCATTGCACAGGCTCAGTCACACTGGAAGTGGTCTTCAGATCCCCGGATAACTTCCGAAGCAAAGAATTAATCTTCGACATAGTCCCGTTCTGCAGTGGCTACCATGCACTACTCGGGCGAACCGCATTCGCAAGATTCAATGCGGTACCGCATTATGCATATCTCAAGCTCAAGATGCCAGGACCTTGGGCGGTCATCACAATCAATGGAAACACAGAGCGCTCTCGCCGCACGGAGGAGCACACTACGGCCCTTGCAGCAGAAGCACAAAGCAGCCTCTTAAGGCAATCCACTAGTTCGCGATTAAGGACCCGAACAACTTCAAGCGCGCCCGGAGTAATCGGCAACTGGACCGCCTGGCATGTCCTGAGCTCGCATAGCAATGCGGCCCCCACCCCGGTCCCAGCCAAACGGCGAAATCTATGCCACGCGTACATAATTACGCATTAAAAATACCATGGGCATGGGTGGGGAGGGGGCACGACTGCGGCACGCTCCAAGACGTGGCTTAAACGGCACTAGGGGCTCCCCGCTTTGTTATTTTTCTCTCAGGACTTTAATCTCTGGAAACCCTGTCCGACAGCATGATTGCCGAAGACATGATGCAGCAACCAAGGAGGTAGAAAGCTACGTCACACCACGGAACTCCCAGGTGGATTACGATAACGAGTGAAATACTTGCTTTAATACTATTCCTCAGCTTGCCCTTGGAGGGGACATGTCAAATAGTCCTACTTTTTGCTTATCGCACTACCTGTATCATTCTGCTTTAACGCACCTTTTTGAATAAACAATGCATAACATTAAGACTATTATTGCATTCTTCTTATATATATATATGTTCATTCATGGCATCCAGCACCCGTACACTCTGGTACGGCCAATACGCTAGGGGCTTACGCATACCCCATAATACGGTGTGAGAAGTCCGAACACTTTCGACAGTGCGGCACCCCGAACTTATAGCATTAATAGCATTATATGCATCAGCTCCAAATCATCTCTTGGGTCAATAGTTGGGTTTGCCCGGCTCCCATGTTTTGGTGCCTTAAGTTCCGCTATATCGGCTAAGGTAGCACTGGGAGAACTACTGCGATTGTGCCCCGGTTCTGCTGGGCTAAGCACCTCAGTAGAGAAAGCTAAAACTGACTGTCATGATAAGGCGAGAGACTGGTCGCTGTTCGAGAGGTTTTCAAGTCCCTAAAGACTTATGCCGCTTAGAGCGAGGAGTCGTCTCTGTCCGGCTTAAAGGCATGTATAGCGCCCCGAATTCGGCCTTCCGAATACTAGGGGCTTCACCGAAATTTAAAATTATAGAATTATATGGCTAAGTGAGAGTGATAACGCATTATAGTCTGATTGCCTTGTTCGTTGTGCTGAGCACCTCCCTCGAAGGACCCAAAAATGGGAACAAGAGTGCTCAGGTTTATCCCGAACACCACAGCACTAGTGGCATGGGGGCAGAAGCCGACGACTAGCAATCTCTCAGATTTGATAAATAGCCGAACAGAAGGTAATATTTTAAATTCAAACAAGCGTTGCATAGAACAAGTTTTCATCATACAGGATCACACAAGCAAGTTCATTCAAATATCACATCTTTTGCACACTCGTCCGCTACAAGACGGGCACCCTTCAGGACACCCTCATAGTACATCTCGGGGTTGCGATGCTCCTTGCCCTGCGGCGGCCCCTCCTTCACCAGCTTCATGGTGTCCATCTTAGCCCAGTGCACCTTCGCACGGGCGAAAGCCCAACGTGCACCTTCGATGCAGACGGACCGCTTGATGACTTCAAGCCGTGGGCAGGCATCCACAAGCCACCTCACCAGGCCGAAGTAGCTGTTGGGAAGGGCGTCGCCAGGCCACATCCGGACTATAAAGCCCTTCATGGCATGTTCGGACGCCTTATGCAGCTCGACCAGTTGCTTCAGCTGATCGCTCAGAGGCATCGGGTGTTCGGTCCCAGTATACTGAGACCAAAACAGCTTCTCCGTTGAGCTTCCCTCCTCGGCCTGGTAAAACTATGCAGCATCCCACACGCTGCGGGGCAAATCTGTGAATGCTCCTGGAGAGCTCCGAACTCGGGTAAGTAACAAGTAATTTACTTTCACATGCTTGCTCTGCATATTGAATGGCTTACCCGCCGCTATCTTCCTCATGGCATCAATCTCCTGGAGGGCCTTTTGGGCTTCGGCCTTGGCATTCTTTGCGCTCTCGAGGGCCGCGGCAAGCTCGGACTCTCATGTCTTTGAGTCAAGCTCCAACGCCTCATGCTTCGTCACGAGAGCTTGGAGCTCTTGTTGCACCTCACCCACCCGTGCCTCCTACCTTTCCCGCTTAGTGCGCTCCTTGGCCGCTTTGTTTTCAGCCTCGGACGGCGCTTGCTTCAGGGTTGCCACCTCGGTCGTGGCCCCTGGCAAATTAAAGATGATCCTGTCATTTTGCAATCGCATCCTTTTCATACATATACATATCTACATACTAGGTATTACTTACCTTTGTTCTCCTCGAGCTGCCTCTTCGCAAGGCCGAGCTCTTTCTTTGACCCTTCGAGGTCCTACTTCAGTATGGCGACCTCCACAGTCAGTGCGGTAGAGGTCAGCAGCGAAGCCTGCATGCGCATATAGACATACTTATATTAGACTCCTGCAGATATTAGTTGATCCTCTATTCGGCTTTTCTTTTTGAACACCAAACAGAGCATCAGGGGCTACTGTCTATGCGGTAATATTTTTCCTGTATTTCAAATACTTACCTCAAAGCCTGTTAGAAGGCTGGCAGAGGCTTTGGTCAGTCCGCTCTTGGCGGACTGAACCTTCTGGATCACCGCACTCATAAGAGTGCGGTGCTCTTCGTCGATGGAAGCACTGCGAAGCGCTCCCAGCAGATTGTCTGGTGCCTCTGGATGGACAGAGGTCACCGGCACAGGCGTCTTGCCCCTTTTGGAAGGAGGCCGCCTGCCCGAGTCTAGAACCACTGGAGGTTCCGGCACGGTGTTCGGCTGAGGGCCGAACTCGGAGCCCTCGGGAGCCTTGCTCTCTCTGCTCCCGGAGTCCGGAAGGTCACCTTGAGGCGCCTCCGGGACTGTCTCCCCTCGACCCGGTGCCTCTTGAGACAATACCTCGGTGTTGTTCGTAGGGCGAGGGGAAGTGGCGGTCGGAAGTGGATCGCTATCCATATCCGACGAGTCCAGGGAGCCGTCTGACGAGGATACGTCGATACGGGCTCGGGGGCAGTCTGCATAATCATAATTTGGCGTTAGGAGAAGTAGTGCGACAAAGGTATGCTATGAGTTACTCTGGTATCCGAATACTTACGACTTCGCTAGGGGCTTGGCCCTAAGCAGCCACTCGTCTTCGCCTTCGGTGGCGGTGGTGGAGTAGTCCGGAAGGAGAGTCCTTCCCTTCTTGGACCCTTCGGCCCCCCTGGTTGGGCCAGCCTTCCTTTTCTTGTCTCCCCCGACTGGAGGGGGAGCATCTTCATCTTCCTCCTCGTCTTCGGGGGAGGAGTGCATCGCGGAGTTATCGGACGATGAGTCCGATACCACCTGGCGCCGGGAACTCTTTCGGGTTCCCTTGGCCTTCTTGGTCTTCTCCGGCACCTTGTAAGGAGCCGGAGTCAGCATCTCCGTCAGGAAAGCGTCCGCAGTGTCTTCGGGCAGAGGGGCCGGAAAGTTAATCTACCCCAACGTCTCCACCCAGTCCTGTCAAAGGCATGGAGCTCACACCCCGTGCATGGTTAAAGTTAGGGGAAATAAATATCCTACCAGATGTATAGAACTCACTGAATGCGCTAAGCGCTTCGCGCTTAGCCCGCGGTCCTTGGCAAGAGAGGGAGGGACCTCGGCGCCCTTGAACAGCACCCTCCAAACGTCCTTGTGCGTCGTGTCGAAGAGATCGCTTAGAGTCTGGTGCCAGGCCGAGTCGAACTCCCATAAGTTAAAATCCCGTTGTTGACACGGGAGGATCCGGCGGAAGAGCATGACCTGGACTATGTTGACAAGCTTGAGCTTCTTGCTTGCCATATTCCGGATACATTTTTGGAGTCCGTCCAGCTCCACCGATGCACCCTAGGACAGGCCCTTCTCTTTCCAGGAGGTGAGCCGCGTGGGGAATCCGGATCGAAACTCGGGGGCCGCTGCCCAGTTGGTGTCGCGCGGCTCGGTGATGTAGAACCAGGCCAATTGCCACCCCTTTATGGTCTCCACGAAGGAGCCCTCAAGCCATATAACATTGGGAATCTTGCCCACCATGGCTCCGCCGCATTCCGCTTGTTGGCCTCCCACCACATTTGGCTTGATATTGAAGGTCTTCGGCCACAAGCCGAAGTGGGGCCGGATGCGGAGGAAAGCCTCACACATGACGATGAACGCCAAAATGTTGAGGATGAAGTTCGGGGCCAGATCATGAAAGTCCAGCCCGTAGTAGAACATGAGACCGCGGATGAATGGATGAAGGGGAAACCCCAGTCCGCGGAGGAAGTGGTGGAGGAAAACTACCCTCTCGTGAGGTTCCGGGGTAGGGACGATCTGCCCCGCAGCGGGCAGCCGATGCACGATATTCGCGGCTAAGTATCCGGCTCCGTGCAGCTTTTTGATGTGTCCCTCCATGACGGAGGAAGCCATCCACTTGCCTCCCGCTCCGGACATGTTTGGAGAAGGTTGAGGAGAAGGATGTGGACTTGGGCGTTGGAGCTCGAGTGCGCGAGAATGGATGAGCAAGGAGGAAGAAGGTGTGGGTAGAGAAAGGTAAAACCTTATCCCTTTATAAGGGCGGATGAAACTATGCGCCCCCACTAGCCTGGTGAAACCCGCTTATCCCCCAAGCGTCGTAATTGATGGCGCGGTTGGGTTACCCACGCCCGTATTGATGAGAATCCCGTAATAAGGGGGACGCGATCTCTGCTTTGACAAGACGTGTCAAGAAACCGCCTCGCGTTATGTGCGGGGCTGGTTAAAGAAAAAAATGGTTTGGATAATCGTCGAGCCATGGCATGATGTCATGCTGCCAAAACGTTTCAGCAGATGAGATTTGTGGAAATATTATTCTCTCTACGGTGGTATGTGGAACTTATTTTGCAGGGTTGGACACTATCCTGGTATTCAAACTCTTCTGTGATGTGTTCGGAGGAGGAATCCGCCTTGCAATGCCAAAGACAACACTGCGCGCCGGACTCATCGTCATTGAATCCTGGTTCAGGGGCTACTGAGGGAGTCCTGGATTATGGGGTCTCCGGACAGCCGGACTATATCCTTTGGCCGGACTGTTGGACTATGAAGATACAAGATTGAAGACTTCATCTCGTGTCCGGATGGGACTCTACTTGGCGTGGAAGGCAAGCTAGGCAGTACGGATATGGATATCTCCTCCTTTGTAACCGACCTTGTGTAACCCTAGCTCCCTCCGGTGTCTATATAAGCCGGAGGGTTTTAGTCCGTAGGACAACATACAATCATACCATAGGCTAGCTTCTAGGGTTTAGCCTCTCCGATCTCGTGGTATATCAACTCTTGTAATACTCATATCATCAAGAATAAATCAAGCAGGATGTAGGGTTTTACCTCCATCAAGAGGGCCCGAACCTGGGTAAAACATCGTGTCCCCTGCCTCCTGTTACCATCCTCCTTAGACGCACAGTTCGGGACCCCCTACCCGAGATCCGCCGGTTTTGACACCGACAGTGCTACAACTAGATCTTCCCCTTGTTTCTATTTCCAACCCGGCGGCGGGTGGGGTGCGGTTTGCCAATAGTCAGTTTGCTCAATGGCGGTCCCACATGAAAGTGAAAATGCTAGGCAACACGCCTTCCGTAGCTATGTGGCATGCCAGACGGGCCGTGGAGTATTCCTGATTCCCGGACGTGTGGGGGTGCGATGCGAACGCGGCTGGCCTTTTCCTTTTACTAGCAATGTGCCCGTGCGTTGCGGCGGATCCAAAGTAGTAGCTAGGTTGGCACATTGTTGGTTTGGTCACATGTGGTCTGACATGTTCTAGTGTTTCTAGCAAGATGTCCGTGCGTTGCACGTAGTTGATGGAAAAGGTAAGCACAACTTATAAATTAACGGATGGAGTACTAGTTACAGTGATGCATAAAATTAAGCAAAGGGATCGCACATGTCAGTATTGACTGGAATGAGAATGCAATAGCACACTAAAAAATTAAGGCCACGATGATGCGATCGCAGTGGTGGTTACAGGAGGCAAGAAGAAAGATGCATGCATCAACGTACGACCTCCTCCTCCTCAACTTAGTGCACCGGGCCACCGACCGGCGACTAAGGAGCAGCGGCTTTTATGGCGAGGTCAAGGTGCTTCTCAGCAAAGGCATCCAAGGCTGCCAGCCGGTTGAAGAAGGTGATGTCTACTACACAACCTTCTTCTTGCAGACATTGTTGGGCCTCCAAGTGCAGAGGTTTGTAGGACAGTAGCAAATTTCCCTCAAGTGGATGTGTGATGCCCCGAGACCGATGCGCCAGGTGTCTCCCAGTTGTTCGCAATCGTTGCCTTGTCATTTGCCTGCGTGTTGCATTCCATCATGTCATCATGTGCATTGCATCATCATGTTTTTCAAAACTTGCATCCACCCGGGTCTCCCCGTTCCTTCCGTTGTCCGTTCTGAGCCCAGACACACTCGCACGAGCCCATGGCACGTCCGAAATATTATTTCATAAGTGGCCAGAAAATGTTCTAGGAATGGGCTGAAAGTTGACGTGCAGTCTTATTATAGTGTAGGTAGGCCGCCTGCCAAGTTTCATCGCATTCGGAGTTCGTTTGATGCCCCAACGTATAACTATAGCGGCAGTATAGCCGGTCAAACGTCGGATGTTTTCGGTCTCCGGAAGCTACTGCCGGGTCTCTCTCTATCTCTCTCTCTCTCTCTTCTCTCCCGCAGTCCTCGACCTTCTACACAGTCACAACCAGCCCACGTAGGCCTACCTATTTCCCCTGTCGATCGGATCCATCGATCGCGATCCGAGGGTCCAACCCCCCCCCCCCCCCAAAAAAAAACCCACCTAAACCCTAGCCCCTTCCTATTTAAGAAGCCACCCTTGCCATTTTGGGCATCCCTAGCCCCTAAACCTACCCCTCCTAGCCTCCTCCCACCTCCAGCCGGCGCATCTTCCTCGAAATCCGCGCCCCAACCCGCAGCCGCCGCCTCCCATCTCAATTTCCGGCACCGGCCACCCCTCCATCGCCACTTGGCGCGCCCTGGTTGGTCAGCCGCTACCTGAGCGCCGCCCTCCACCACTCCTACGCTGCCACGTCGCCCCTGCCTCCCTCCTCCTCCCGCAGGGCACGCTGAAGCCCATCTCAGGCCCGCCCTGGGCCGATCTGGGCCTGAGGCGCCCGCGTCCTGCACCGTCGCGCGCCCGCTCGTCCGCTCGTAGCGCCGCCCAGTTGGCTGGCCTAAGCCGCCGTCGTCTGCTACACCAGCTCTTCCACGCCTCCGCCAACCTTGGGGCGGTCCCGCGCCGGTGAGCGCCACCAGAGCACTATCGGATCCGCAACCATGTGCCACCTTCGTTTTCCCTGGCGTTCGCCCTGCTCCTATCTCTCTCTCTCTTGTAACCTCTCTCTCTCCATGGCCAGGGAGCTGAGCCGCCGTCGTTGCTTGTTGCCGGCCCCGGTGGCGCCGTCATCCGGCCAGATCCGGTGCCCAGGGGCCGGATCTACCCATTCCCGTCGTCAGCTGGTCCCGTGCCCGCCACCTGCCATCGTCCCCTCGCCGGAGTCCGCCGGTCGCCGCCGCATTGGCCTTCCTCTGCTTCCCGCTCGCCCGTGCCCGTTGACCGTGCCATGCCTCTTCGCATTGGGCCGCTTTTGCTGCACCGCGCCAAGCCCACCTCCAGATCCGGCCTCGCCGTCCTGGGCCAGGGCCCGCTATGTGAGCAGCTGCCCAAGACTCCCCTGTGTACTATCGGGCTAGCTACTTTCAGCCCGATGTGTTTTTTCCTGTTGCTGTGAATTTGTCTATTTTCCAGGAGTTTGGCAGTTTTATAGAAAAGTCCCTAGACTTCATGCATATCATATCTTCCAAACCATGCATCGGAATTAAACAAACTTAAAATGAAAGTTGCTTAGAATTTTGTGTAGTATCATAATATGTCATTTCCATCCATGTTTAAAATGTTTAAAATGATGTTTGTGTAATTTTGTCCTTATAGCATGCTAAAATGATTTAATTCATAACTAAATAACCGCAGCTCCATTTTAAATAAACTTTATATGTAGATGGGGTAGAAAAATGCCTAGTTTAACATGGTGGCCTTACTTTGCATGTTTAACAACTCTAAAATATGGTTTAGGGCAGAACAGTACCAAATCCATAAATTGCACATGAGGACTTTTCCGGACTTGTTGTTTGTTGTTCCAGCCTCATTTAAACTTGCCTAGATAAGTATATATCATTTGCTTCACCTCTTGCCATGTTAATCAACATTTAATATTGTTGGGTACATAAACAAGATCGAACTAAATAACTTGAATGTGGTGTTCCGTCAATATGCAACTCGTTGCATATTGAGCTCCACTTAACTTGTAGTGTTGTTTGTGCACTTTGCCATGCCATGCTTCATTAAATCGGACATGCATCATACTTGGTTGTGCATCATGCCATGCTTATGTGATGGTTGTTTACCATGTTGTTTGCTTCTTTCCGGTGTTGCTTCTTCGGGTTAGTTCCGATAATGTCGCGTTTGTGAGGATCGGTTCGTCTACGTCCGTTTGTCTTCTTCATGGACTCGTTCTTCTTCCTTGCGGGATCTCAGGCAAGATGACCATACCCTCGAAATCACTTCTATCTTTGCTTGCTAGTTGCTCGTTCTTTTGCTATGCCGCGATACCTACCACTTGCTATATCATGCCTCCCATATTGCCATGTCAAGCCTCTAACCCACCTTATCCTAGCAAACCGTTGTTTGGCTATGTTACCGCTTTGCTCAGCCCCTCTTACAGCGTTGTTAGTTGCAGGTGAAGATGAAGTTTGTTCCATGTTGCAACATGGATATGTTGGGATATCACAATATCTCTTATTTTAATTAATGCATCTATATACTTGGTAAAGGGTGAAAGGCTCGGCCTTATGCCTGGTGTTTTGTTCCACTCTTGCCGCCCTAGTTTCCGTCATACCGGTGTTATGTTCCTTGATTTTGCGTTCCTTACACGGTTGGGTGTTATGGGGACCCCTTGACAGTTTGCTTTGAATAAAACTCCTCCAGCAAGGCCCAACCTTGGTTTTACCATTTGCCTCACCACCACCTACTTTTTCTCTTGGGAGTCGCTCTCCCAAGGGTCATCTTTATTTTAAACCCCCCGGGCCAGTGCTTGTCTAAGTGTTGGTCCGAACCGGGCAGCCTGCGGGGCCACCTCGGGGAAACTCGAGGGCCGGTATTACTCGAAGCTTGACCTATCCGGTGTTGCCCTGAGAACGAGATATGTGCAGCTCCTATCGGGATGTCGGCGCATCGGGCAGCTTTGCTGGTCTTGTTTTACCATTGTCGAAATGTCTTGTAACCGGGATTCCGAGTCTGATCGGGTCTTCCTGGGAGAAGGGATGTCCTTCGTTGACCGTGAGAGCTTGTGATGGGCTAAGTTGGGACACCCCTACAGGGTTATAAACTTTCGAAAGCCGTGCCCGCGGTTATGGGCAGATGGGAATTTGTTAATGTCCGGTTGTAGAGAACTTGACACTTGACTTAAGTAAAATGCATCAACCGCGTGTGTAGCCATGATGGTCCCTTCTCGGCGGAGTCCGGGAAGTGAACACGGTTCTTGTGTTATGCTTGAACGTAAGTAGTTTCAGGATCACTTCTTGATCATTTCTAGTTCACGAACGTGCTTTGCTTCTCTTCTCGCTCTCATTTGCGTAAGTTAGCCACCATATATGCTTAGTGCTTGTTGCAGCTCCACCTCACTACATTTTTCCTACCCATAAGCTTAAATAGTCTTGATCGTGAGAGTGTGAGATTGCTGAGTCCCTGTGACTCACAGATTACTTACAAAACCAGTTGCAGGTGCCGATGATACCATGCAGTTGACGCAACCCAGCTCAAGGAGGAGCTCGATGAAGATCGTGTTTGTTGTGTTGTTTCGTTTCCGGTTGATCAGTAGTGAAGCCTAGTCGGGGCGATCGGGGATCTATTACATTAGGGGTTGTCTTTCTTTATTTGGATCCGTAGTCGGACCTTGATTGTATCTGGATGATGTAATGCTTTATTTATGTATTGTGTGAAGTGGCGATTGTAAGCCAACTCTTTATCCCTTTCTTATTCAGTACATGGGATGTGTAAAGATTACCCCTCTTGCGACATGCCTACAATGCGGTTATGCCTCTAAGCCGTTCTCTGACTCGTGGGAGATATAGCCGCATCGTGGGTGTTACAAGTTGGTAATCAGAGCCTTCCCCGACTTAGGAGCCCCCTGTTTGATCGAATCATTGGCGTTGTTGAGTCTAGAAAAAAAGAGTTTTGAGTCTTATAGGATTATATATATCGGAGAGTAGGATTGTTTTTACTCCTCAGTCCCTTCGTCGCTCTGGTGAGGCTTCCTGACGTAGAGTTTTGACTCTTCTCTCCTCAAATTTCACTAATCTTTTTTAGGATCACGCGGGTATCTTGGAATTGTTCTGATGGTTTTGTGACGAGAACATTGTTCTTGGTGCCTCCTGACATTTAGGGGTTGTGGCAGTGTCCCGGGGAGTTGAGCTCCAAGGTGTTGTTGTCACAATTTTATCGTTGCAGTTCTGGAATACCTGAGTTTCACCGACATCGAAAATCTCCTTTATGCAGTTGTTGGTGAGATAACCTCGACGCCACCCAGTACTGGGGCGGGAGTTCGGGAGTATTGCCATAACTCGTATAACGGATGCTTTTTCGAAGGTTGAGGTAAACGATTTCCGAAGATTTCTTGGTTATGTGTTGAAGGATGGATACAGCTGGATGTAGGATTTGCTAGTTTTGGGTGAGATATTATGCTTCCCCTGTATCCCCAACACCTGATTGCATAACCGAAAAGTTTCGGGAATTTATAAGTGGGAATTCAAGTAGCTCCTAGGATATCTTTCCGACAGATGTATGATATGAAATTGGGGTTCGATGTCTAGTGGTCCGCCTATCCACAGTTGGTTTTACAGTGGTCTCGTTGTGTCTTAAAGAGTCCTTGGCTATGCTGACTCAGGGACGCTTCGTATGTCATGTGCACTGCCTTGTACATGATGGTGTTGTACGATCGAGCCCATGTGGGCCCCACCACGAAAACTTCGGACGAAATCTCTATCATATGTTTGTTCTGGCTTATTTTGCAAGCCAATCCTTGTTTTGTTTTGTTGTGGTATTTGAGTTGCTTCAATGTCAAGTGTGATTCCATACCTTTCCTAAGCGGTGTTCTCATGTTCCTAGGTGAATACTAATCCTTCGTGATAATCGAGATTGTCATGTCAATCCTTTTCAACCGGCGTGTTTCTCTTCAAGTGGATCCGATCATTTTTCAACATCCGCAAGATCAACTCTAAGTCTTCTCAGCGGTGTTTGTTTTATTCGTCCCAAGTTGTCTTTTTTTTTCCCGCCCTCCCACCTTTTTTCTTCAAGGATTCTGATTTCTTAATCAAATATCCATTTTATTCATGTGAAGTCTCTTCGTTCTTTTCAGTCAATGTTCTTACCCGGTGGTTCTCATGAAGATGCTCTACAAGTTCATTATTCTTCGTTCTCTTCCTTCTACGGTGGATTCAATTCAAGCTTTGGTGTTGATCATATCCTTTTCCTCGTTTCAAATGTTTTCTCATGCCGGTGCACCTCTTTATCATTCACCTCTCACTATTCATTTGTTCCGGAGTGCTGAAGATATCTCAGAAGATTCGTGTTTTCACTCTGCATTCATTCAAGCTCTTTCGAGGATGTTATCTCTTTTGAGCCATTTAATTCAACCGGTGCAATCTCTCTTTTCAAGCAATCTTTTCAACGGTGTTTCTTTTGAGTGGACCCTAACCCACAGGTCTTTTCCTAGGATCTTACCCGACTCTTCTATTTTCTCGGAGCTATTCTCAAATCTTCTAAAGTTTGACATAAGAATGAATTGTCATCAGTCAAATGTCTTCCTCCAAGATCTTTCAAAATCTTTTCATCATTGGTTCAACCTTTCTAATTTCCATTCCGGAGTGCCTCATATTTTTTCCAGAGTTCCAAGCTCTCATCATCACGGAGATCCATCTAAATCATTACAAGGCTTCACCTTGTGTTTTTCAACTTCTCTTTATTTTTATCATCATTTTGTTACCGGAGTTCTTCATGGAGACTCTACATGGTAGTTCGTCAAGGATTCTTTGCATTCTTCTATTGCTCCTCAAGATTTCTCTTGAAGTTAAGATCCGCCAAGCTATACTCTAAAATAAACATGGTGCTCAATACATGTTTTGTCTTGAGGAGGTTAAGCATTCTTCATCTTGCATTCTGAAGTGCAATTCTTTCATATCTCATCTTTTTGAGGTGGTGTTATGTCATTGGTGATAATTTTCCTTCGTGTTCATGATTGACAAGTTGTCCGGAATGACATATTTTAAACCCATCTTTTTCAATTCATTCATCAGATACTTTGAAACCCATCAATCTCTTCATTGGAGTTATCTTGGGTTATATTTCACCTAAAGCTTTCCCTAAGGATTGTTGCTATTTATGGTGCTTATAAATGACCCAAGTTCTTCATTTATCCTTCCGAGGAAATAAGTTTCTCGTCTCCTTGTTCTTCTCAATCCAATCTATTGTTTTTCGTTAGTGGCGGATTTTCACCTCATAATTTTGAGATGTTCTCCATAAGCCCACAACAAGCTTACTCTTTTCGTTGTTGGTCTTTCCAACAACTCCGTTTTAACCTTCTTGGAAGGATGCTTCCAAATTCATTCGACGTAGAAGACGTTGTTTTTCTTCTTTGTTACTTTCAGTCTGTTCTATCTTTTGTTCCGAAGGCATTATGATGTTGCACACTTCGATCCATCATCCCATTTTGTCAAAGATCATGTTCTTTCCTTTGCTTATCAATTCAACCGGAGTGTCGTGTTTTCATTAGAGTTCTCTCATCTTATCAAGTTTTACCTCCTTTCTCAACCGGAGTGCTGTCTGAAATCTTTCTTACCCCTTGTGCCATTCTTTCAATAGTTCTGGAGGCAGTGTGTTGTTGATTTCATCAAGCATACTCTCATCTTGTCAAATGCATGTTGAATTCCTTCCAATTACAGTCGGAGTGCTGTCCAAATTATATCATTCTTATTCCTTCTCTATCTTGTTTTAACCGGAGTGTTGTGTCTTTCATTCCTCTTCTAACCAGACTCTCATCCAAGTGCTTTCATGTTGCCAAGTTCATATTCTATGCCTTCCATTTCCAACCGGAGTGTTGTCGTATTTGATCTTTATCGTTCCTTGTACATCTCGTTTCAACCGGAGTGCTTGCATGTACTTCTCGCCCATCGCAACTCTTTTCTCATGTCTTTCAACCGACAAGGTCCTAGTAAGGTTCCTTGTTCATCTTTTCTAACAGAGTTTTTTCAACTTCGTTAATTTTCGTTGTATTCTTTCTTTCAATTTGTTCAACCTCGCAAGTTTCTTTGGTTTCACGTATTTGTCAAAGAAGCAACTTAGATTTACCTCTTCCCTTTCCTCTTCCGTTTTCCCCGGTACCATCCTAGATCTCGGGACGAGATCCTCTCGTAGTGGTGGAGTGTTGTGACGCCCCGAGACCGATGCGCCAGGTGTCTCCCAGTTGTTCCCGTCGTTGCCTTGTCATTTGCCTGTGTGTTGCATTTCATCATGTCATCATGTGCATTGCATCATCATGTTTTTCAAAACTTGCATCCGCCCGAGTCTCCCCGTTCCTTCCGTTGTCCGTTCTGAGCCCAGACATACTTGCACGCGCCCATGGCACGTCCGAAATATTATTTTATAAGTGGCCAGAAAATGTTCTCGGAATGGGTTGAAAGTTGGCATGCGGTCTTATTATAGTGTAGGTAGGCCGCCTGCCAAGTTTCATCGCATTCGGAGTTCGTTTGATGCCCCAACGTATAACTATAGTGGCAGTATAGCCGGTCAAACGTCAGACATTTTCGGTCTCCAGAAGCTGCTGTCGGGTCTCTCTCTCTCTCTTCTCTCCCGTAGTCCTCGGCCTTCTACACGGTCACAACCAGCCCACGTAGGCCCACCTATTTCCCCTGTCGATCAGATCCATCGATCGCGATCCGAGGGTCCAAAAACCCCCAAAACCCACCTAAACCCTAGCCCCTTCCTATTTAAGAAGCCACCCTTGCCATTTTGGGCATCCCTAGCACCTAAACCTACCCCTCCTAGCCTCCTCCCACATCCAGCCGGCGCATCTTCCTCGAAATCCGCGCCCCAACCCGCAGCCGCCGCCTCCCACCTCAATTTCCGGCACCGGCCACCCCTCCATCGCCACTTGGCGCACCCTGGTTGGTCAGCCACCACCTAAGCGCCGCCCTCCACCACTCCTACGCTGCCACGTCGCCCCTGCCTCCCTCCTCCTCCCGCAGGGCCAGCTGAAGCCCATCTCAGGCCCGCCCCGGGCCGATCTGGGCCCGAGGTGCCCGCCTCCTGCACCGTCGCATGCCCGCTCGTCCGCTCGTAGAGCCGCCCAGTTGGTTGGCCTGAGCCGCCGTCGCCCGCTACACCAGCTCCTCCGCGCCTCCGCCAACCTTGCCGCGGTCCCGCGCCGGCGAGCGCCACCGGAGCACCACCGGATCCGCAACTAGGTGCCACCTCCGTTTTCCCTGGCGTTCGCCCTGCTCCTGTCTCTCTCTCTTGTAACCTCTCTCTCTCCGTGGCCAGGGAGCCGAGCCGCCATCGTCGCTTGTCGCCGGCCCCGGTGGCACCGTCATCCGGCCAGATCCGGTGCCTAGGGGCCGGATCTACCCATTCCCATCGCCAGCTGGTCCCGTGCCCGCCACCTGCCGTCGTCCCCTCGCCGGAGTCCGTCGATCGCCGCCGCGTTGGCCTTCCTCTGCTTCCCGCTCGCCCGTGCCCGTTGACCGTGCCATGCCTCTTCGCCTTGGGCCGCTTCTGCTGCACCGCGCCAAGCCCACCTCTAGATCCGGCCTCGCCGTCCTGGGCCATGGCCCACTATGTGAGCAGCTGCCCAAGACTCCCATGTGTACTATCGGGCCAGCTACTTTCAGCCCGATGTGTTTTTTCCTGTTGCTGCGAATTTGTCTATTTTCCAGGAGTTTGGCAGTTTTACAGAAAAGTCCCTAGACTTCATGCATATCATATCTTCCAAACCATGCATCAGAATTAAACAAACTTAAAATGAAAGTTGCTTAGAATTTTGTGTAGTTTCATAATATGTCATTTCCATCCATGTTTAAAATGTTTAAAATGATGTTTGTGTAATTTTGTCCTTATAGCATGCTAAAATGATTTAATTCATAACTAAATAACCGTAGCTCCATTTTAAATAAACTTTATATGTAAATGGGGTAGAAAAATGCCTAGTTTAACATGGTGGCCTTACTTTGCATGTTTAACAACTTTAGAATATGGTTTATGGAAGAACAGTACCAAATCCATAAATTGCACATGAGGACTTCTCCGGACTTGTTGTTTGTTGTTCTGGCCTCATTTAAACTTGCCTAGATAGGTAGTTATCATTTGCTTCACCTCTTGCCATGTTAATCAACATTTAATATTGTAGGGTACATAAACGAGATCGAACTAAATAACTTGAATGTGGTGTTGCGTCAATATGCAACTCGTTGCATATTGAGCTCCACTTAACTTGTAGTGTTGTTTGTGCACTTTGCCATGCCATGCTTCATTAAACCGGACATGCATCATACTTGGTTGTGCATCATGCCATGCTTATGTGATGGTTGTTTACCATGTTGTTTGCTTCTTTCCGGTGTTCCTTCTTCGGGTTAGTTCCGATAACGTCGTCCTTGTGAGGATCTGTTCGTCTACGTCTGTTTGTCTTCTTCATGGACTCGTTCTTCTTCCTTGCGGGATCTCAGGCAAGATGACCATGCCCTCGAAATCACTTCTATCTTTGCTTGCTAGTTGCTTGCTCTTTTTCTATGCTGCGATACCTACCACTTGCTATATCATGCCTCCCATATTGCCATGTCAAGCCTCTAACCCACCTTGTCCTAGCAAACCGTTGTTTGGCTATGTTACCGCTTTGCTCAGCCCCTCTTATAGCGTTGTTAGTTGCAGGTGAAGATGAAGTTTGTTCCATGTTGCAACATGGATATGTTGGGATATCACAATATCTCTTATTTTAATTAATGCATCTATATACTTGGTAAAGGGTGAAAGGCTCGGCCTTATGCCTGGTGTTTTGTTCCACTCTTGCCGCCCTAGTTTCCGTCATACCGGTGTTATGTTCCTTGATTTTGCGTTCCTTACACGGTTGGGTGTTATGGGGACCCCTTGACAGTTTGCTTTGAATAAAACTCCTCCAGCAAGGCCCAACCTTGGTTTTACCATTTGCCTCACCACCACCTACTTTTTCTCTTGGGAGTCGCTCTCCCAAGGGTCATCTTTATTTTAACCACCCCCCGGGGCCAGTGCTTGTCTAAGTGTTGGGCCAAACTGGGCAGCCTGCGGGGCCACCTCGGGGAAACTCGAGGGCTGGTTTTACTCGTAGCTTGACCTATCCGGTGTTGCCCTGAGAACGAGATATGTGCAGCTCCTATCAGGATGTCGGCGCATCGGGCAACTTTGCTGGTCTTGTTTTACCATTGTCGAAATGTCTTGTAACCTGGATTCCGAGTCTGATTGGGTCTTCCTGGGAGAAGGAATATCCTTCGTTGACCGTGAGAGCTTGTGATGGGCTAATTTGGGACACCCCTGCAGGGTTATGAACTTTCGAAAGACGTGCCCGCGGTTATGGGCAGATGGGGATTTGTTAATGTCCGGTTGTAGAGAAGTTGACACTTGACTTAAGTAAAATGCATCAACCGCGTGTGTAGCCGTGACGGTCTCTTCTCGGTGGAGTCCGGGAAGGGAACACGGTTCTTCTGTTATGCTTGAACGTAAGTAGTTTCAGGATCACTTCTTGATCATTTCTAGTTCACGACCGTGCTTTGCTTCTCTTCTCACTCTCATTTGCATAAGTTAGCCACCATATATGCTTAGTGCTTGCTGCAGCTCCACCTCACTACCTTTTTCCTACCCATAAGCTTAAATAGTCTTGATCGCGAGGGTGTGAGATTGTTGAGTCCCCGTGACTCACAGATTACTTCCAAAACCAGTTGTAGGTGCCGATGATACCTTGCAGTTGACGCAACCCAGCTCAAGGAGGAGCTCGATGAAGATCGTGTTCATTGTGTTGTTTCGTTTCTGGTTGATCAGTAGTGGAGCCCAGTCGGGGCGATCGGGGATCTATTGCATTAGGGGTTGTCTTTCTTTATTTGGATCTGTAGTCGGACCTTGATTGTATCTGAATGATGTAATGCTTTATTTATGTATTGTGTGAAGTGGCGATTGTAAGCCAACTCTTTATCCCTTTCTTATTCAGTACATGGGATGTGTAAAGATTAACCCTCTTACGACATGCCTACAATGCGGTTATGCCTCTAAGTCATGCTCCGACACGTGGGAGATATAGCTGCATCGTGGGTGTTACAGGATGACCTAAGGTTTATCAATCCGTAGGAGGCGTAGGATGAAGATGGTCTCTCTCAAGCAACCCTGCAACCAAATAACAAAGAGTCTCTTGTGTCCCCAACACACCCAATACAATGGTAAATTGTATAGGTGTACTAGTTCGGCGAAGAGATGGTGATACAAGTGGTATATGGATGGTAGATAAAGGTTTTTGTAAACTGAAAATATAAAAACAGCAAGGTAACTAATGGTAAAAGTGAGCGTAAACGATATTGCAATGCGTTGAAACAAGGCCTAGGGTTCATACTTTCACTAGTGCAAGTCCTCTCAACAATAATAACATAATTGGAACATATAACTATCCCTCAACATGCAACAAAGAGTCACTCCAAAGTCACTAATAGCGGAGAACAAACGAAGATATTATGGTAGGGCACGAAACCACCTCAAAGTTATTCTTTCCAATCAATCCATTAGGCTATTCCTATAAGTATCACAAACAGCCCTAGAGTTCGTACTAGAATAACACCTTAAGACACAAATCAACCAAAACCCTCCAATGTCACCTCAAGTATCCGTGGGTATGATTATACGATATGCATCACACAATCTCAGATTCATCTATTCAACCAACACATAGAACCTCAAAGAGTGCCCCAAAGATTCTACCGGAGAGTCAAGATGAAAACGTGTGCCAACCCCTATGCATAGGTTCATGGGAGGAACCCGCAAGTTGATCACCAAAACATACATCAAGTGGATCAATAGAATACCCCATTGTCACCACGGGTATCCCACGCAAGACATACATCAAGTGTTCTCAAATGCTTAAAGACTCAATTCGATAAGATAACTTCAAAGGGAAAACTCAATCCATTACAAGAGAGTAGAGGGGGAGAAACATCATAAGATCCAACTATAATAGCAAAGCTCGCGATACATCAGGATCATGCCACCTCAAGAACATGAGAGAGAGAGAGATCAAACACATAGCTACTCGTACATACCCTCAGCCCCGAGGGTGGACTACTCCCTCCTCATCATGGAGAGCACTGGGATGGTGAAGATGGCCACCAGAGAGGGATTCCCCCTTCGGCAGGGTGTCGGAACGGGTCTAGATTGGTTTTCGGTGGCAACGGAGGCTTCTGGCGGCGGAACTCCCGATCTATTGTGCTCCCCGAAGTTTTTAGGGTATATGGGTATATATGGGAGGAAGAAGTACGTCGGTGGACCTCCGGGCTGTCCACGAGGCAGGGGGGCGTGCCCAGGGGGGTGGGCGCGCCCCCACCCTCGTGGGCAGCCCGGGACTCTCCTGGTCCAATCCCGGTACTCTGTGGGCTTCTTCTGGTCCAAAAATAAGTTCCATGAAGTTTCAAGTCAATTGGACTGCGTTTGATTTTCCTTTTCTGCGATACTCTAAAACAAGGAAAAAGCATAAACTGGCACTGGGCTCTAGGTTAATAGGTTAGTCCCAAAAATCATATAAAATAGCATATAAATACATATAAAACATCCAAGGTTGATAATATAATAACATCCAACATCATAGCATCCTCAATGGCCTTGTAGATACCTATGTACATGATTTTCTCGTACATGTGGATGTGTAGGTCGATGAATTCTTGCAGGGCGAGGTGCCTCGCGGCGAGCGCGACCTCTAGGTGGACATTCTTCGTGGCGTCGGCGGGCAGTCGTAGGGCCACCAGTGCTTGAAAGAGGTTCCGGCCATGGAGGCCGATTAGGGTGGCAGGCAATGAGGAGCCCGGGCACGCGGGCTGGAGGAGTACGACGATGTCATCCCCGAGCTTCTTGAGGATGGTGAACTTGTTTGTGGTTGCAACGATCATCTGGTCCACCTAAGAGTCGTAGTTGGCGTCGACGGTGGCCATCCACCAGCCGCTCGCGAACACCGCCTGGAGATGATCCTCGGCGCCATGCCAGAGGCCGGTGTCGTGGACCATCTGGCACAGCCGCTTGCCGCTCGCGCGCATCGCCCCCATGGGTCTGAAGTGAGCACTTTTGTGCTTAGTGTAGGTGCTTAGGCAAATTCTTTGGTGTGTACGATGTGGTAGATGCATCAGAATGGAAGGGCGCCTTTATATGAGTGCAAATAGGCGTTGCATTCACATCGTGCAGCCTCTTTTCCCGATCCTCCTCCCATTACTTCCCTCATGCATGCACCATGCTAATTGAAGGAGGATGCATCATTGGTTGTTCAACATTTCGGGAACCGGTACCCCTCCCTCGTCTGCATTAAAGCCGTATAGGGAACTGCGCCGCCCACTGTCAAATTGAATAGTACTATGCCGCTCGCTACACGCCAGGCTGAACACGCCTCCTCGCCTCCATCAAACCCCTTCGTTAAATCCGCATGCAAACCGAGAAACCTACTCCGGCCACACGTCCGTTCATGAGCGGGCCGGAATTAAACGCAACATTGGCCGAGCTCCTCCCATCCACCCTCAGTTTAAACGAGGCCAGACGCCGGCCAAGCTCCTACCATCCGCCCTCTATTTAAACGAGGCCAGACAGACAGCGGTCAAGAATCGCACCCCTCTACCACTCCCACATCTCCTCCTTCACCATTTTCTCCACTCTTTCGATGGCTTCCGAGGAGCCTTTCTCCAGCATACTACCCGGCTGGGTGGCCCGCCAAGCCCTCCGGATACGGGCGAGGCTACTCGGTGCTTCATCAACCTCGCTTGGCCCGACGGAGCCAGTTTCCACCCCAATCCGGTGCATGGTTCAGCAACTCGCCGCTCCAGTTCAGCTCGATGAGGAGTGGCGAGTTTCTCCATGCCGGTACGGCGGCGAGCACCCCAGTACGGGCGTCGTCGCTGCCGTGTGTGGCACCCCGATCCACATGGAGCAGGGGGCCTTCGCACGTCAGCCCAGGATAACCCCTGACGCACGACAGGTCCATAATACAGCATTCCAGGTACAATAATATTCATCAAATACATGTGCATAAGCTTACATCATTGATGAATACAATCATCTGGCATAGCCCTACGGCTATTTAAATGGCAGCGGAAGCTTATTTAAAATGGCGGCAGAAGTCTTGGTTTGGCAGCATAACAACTCTGGATGGGCTCCACAACTCACAGGACTGGCAAGGTACGGCCTAGCACGACGGATCAAGCGAACAACTCGGGTATGACCTACAAAACTAGCATGACACGCCAGGTCAGTACATTGAATGTACTTGCAAGACAACCAATTATATAGCATCCAAACAAGCAGAAGACAAGACAAGAACCAGGCGCATGCAACAACTTATCTTAGATCAATTACTACACATGGCATGATAAAGATCAACTAAGCAAGAACAATATCATAGCATCTACTATCTGGCAGTAATCATGGCATAACAAAACATGCTTCTAACAAGGTAATAGCAAAACATAACATATCATCCAATCATGGCATATTTTAACATATCACTCAAAGCATGGCATGGCAGCATGAAACTATGCTGGAAATAAACTACCGAATATATCCAATGTAGACATAGCATGTTAACTTTATGCAACCATCTTCTGTTCTACCATGGTTCTTAAATGCAAATAATGATATATTGCTCATGCAAAGCAACCAAACTTGTGCACCGAGTCCCTCGGACTCTATTACCAACGGGTTGCCTTGCAACCAAACGTGATCTTTCCGGCGATCACAACCAGTCCAACAATGATCTTTCCGGCGATCACAACCAGTCCAACAATGATCTTTCTGACGATCACAACCATGACCCACACTTGGTCTCCAACGCTCACCGAGACCTCGTCTCGTGATCATACCAAAACATCGCCGTGACTTCTCATGACTATCTCATAGTCCAAGTCACCATATTCTTGTTATCACATATATTTATATACCAACTTAATTATTTCAGGTTTATCCTCCATTTCGACTAAGACCTGATAGTGGGACCTACTACGAACTGTGTTGCTATCGATAGACTTTATATACACTCTCACGGGTAGCACACTGTACCCACACCACGGAACCCATGGCCTCGCACTCCCATTCGGGTGGACCAACGGCATTCTGACGAAACCGACCTACTGCCATGACACTCTCCCGGCCACTCCGACCCACTCCCAACTAGGCTAGCCCTGGGTGGCCCCATGTCTACCAAAGACACAACGACCACCGTCGTGGCCAAAACGTCCCTCACGGGGACCGGTACCAAAATCTCAAAAACGAGCGCACAAGGTTATGTCCGCCTACCTGATCAGGGTAAGCATGCCCATAACCTTCCCTAGTTGGAGGCACCAGCGAGAGGCATGACAATAGATCGCATTAAGGCCATCCCTTAAAGGCAAATGTGGCTGCACTGAAAAAAGTTTGATTTGGTGGCACTATGACTCGATCCCATCGATGATGGAGGAGGTTTTTTATTATTAAGTCATTTTAATTCCTTATCCATCATCATGAACATGAATGCAACAACGAGCATGAACCATACAAATGCATGAACAAACTATTGAACTTCTCAAGTGCACAACTACAGCATAAAGAACATGACAATACCAAGTAATAGCATATCAACGATGCATTACAATCCTCATAACATTTTATAACGATGACATGCCAATAAAGTAGAGTAGTGACATGGCATTATTAATAATAAATACATTCTAATTAGCATGGCAAAGATATCATGAAAACACAAGCATGCATGCTAAGCATAACGGAATAACTACAGAAGAAAATGATATGAACCAACTGCAACTACACACACACAAGGTGCAAGCAAAGTCAACATGCAAGTTCGGGGCTCATGATAAGAGGTTGGCTTTCCTGGGGGGTCGACAAATACTCCGGGGAGAAGTGTGGAGCGATCGCGGAAAGATTTGCCGGAAATAGTTCTCTCTCGGAGGGGGCTGTTTACGGGCAAGGGCAAAATGGTCATTTTCACTATGTGAAAACATTATGAAAATGATACCAACGGAACGGGCTCGACGAAATGAAGACGTGGGCTTTGGAATCACCTGATTCGGAGCTACGGGTAAAAAGATATGATTGTTTAACTATCAGGGACATATCTGTAAAGAAAATCATTACAAACTGGCCCCTGGCAGAAAAACAGATCGCGTCTTTCTCAGTAATACGCTTCCCAAAGAGGAAAATACATTCTGGCCCAAAGAAGAGGAAGAATACGTTTACTGAGACTGAAAACGTACTTTCCGAAATGCGCTTTCGCGCGGGGTAAACGGCTTCGCGGTGGGGGCGCCGCCACTTATACGACGTGGCAGACTGGGCCACGCCCTTCTCTCGCCAACAGGTGGGGTCGCGCGGGAAGGGGCCCGCCTGGCCTGCCTTCTTCCTCCTCCCGCTCAGGATCGAGCGAGGCCGAGGGAGGCATCCGCCCCGACGGCGATCGCCGGTGATTCCGGCAACCGTTCGCGAAGACCGACCTACCTAGATGCTCAGCATGAAGACGAGAATCTCGGGGTGGTAGCCTCTGCCGTCGACGAGCGTCGTAGCGGAAGCAGTGAGGCACGCGGCGGAGAGGGGCTTCGGGCTCGGGTGGACACGGGGCTCTGGTGGGGGAAACGGAAGGGCGGCGAGCTGGGGAGGATCACCGGGATGTGGCGCATCCATCCATGATGCGCACGGGGCTCAGGGAAGCTCGGGTGTGGTAAAGGGCGGCGGAGCAGAGTGGCGGGCTCGCCGGAAATCCGAGCGCTCCGGCGAGAGATTCGGTCGGGCTCGGGCACTGGAGTGCTCTGGAGGGAGGGGGAAGGGGTTTGAGAGAGCTGGCTTGCTCGGGGAGGGTCGCGGACGGGCTATATATAGCAGAGGCGGGGAGCACCGAGCCTTTCACCGCCGAGCGAGTCCGGCCACGGCTCTACCGACCGCAGCAGTCACGGGGAGGCGCGGGAAGCCGACGAGGAGGGAAGCGGACGAGCGCCAGAGGCTCACGGAGACGAGCAACGCTTGCGGACGAGAGGGAGAAGAAGACAGAAGTGAGGAGGATGACGATGGCCACAGTTGCGCACTGTTCGGTCATTGGCACGGCTCGCCGGAGAAGAAAACGAAGGGGGCCAGAGGTCCATAGGGAAGCCGACGGCGAGGAGGAACTGTAGGACATTAATGGCGAAGCCAGAGCTGGTCAGAGCAGCGCTGCCGACGACAACAGTGGCTAGACCATCATTTTGGCTGGCTGGCCTCATAGTCACCACTGACATGGCATGCTCTGGAGTTTTTACTGACGTAATCTCATGTCTGCTGCGTAGCCCTTCGTAGATAGAATATTACCATGGTAAAGAAACGGGCAGAGACAAATTGAGCTGAGTAAACCAAGCTCCACAAGTTTGCTGTTGCAAACTTGGCCACACTCCAGAGATTAAACCAGAGAGGTTAAAAGGTAAATTTGATGTCTGGGAGGCTTAGGGTAGAAAGGACTACGATCCTGGGAATTTTGAGGTAATTTGGACAACTATTTATCATAGTTGTTGTACCACTACCAAATCTGACCCAGAAACTGAATGATGAATAAGCACTCACTAGGAGTGTTGGATTGGGCTAAGACTTGGCAAAGCCTGATGATTATGGTATATAATGATTCTTTAAAAATTTCATACCAAATGGACTTGCCAAAATGGTACTTCCTTCATAGCTATCATTTCTGTCCAAAAACTTCAGAAAAATACTCAGGGCAATTGGCTAGATCAAATGAGCCAAAATCTTGCGGAGATAGGTTATCTGGATATGAGAATCCCTGGGAATATTTTCAGCCATAATCGAGCAAGAAAAAATGCACTTTCTTCACAAACTGAAAAATTGGACAGAAACCAAGAATTGCTCCTGTGCTCACATAGTTCAATGAAATGAAATGAATTTGGATGGAGGCTAATGTTTTGAGATACTTGATAGGATGGAAAAGTTTCATCCCAGTTGGAAACTCTATGAAGGTACTTCCTTCACAAAGTTGCATTCTAGTCAGAAACTTTTAAAAATAGCACAGGGAGCTAGGATGAATGGATTGAGCTCATATTTGGCATCCATGGGTTATTTATCCATGTTAATCACCCTGCAAAATTGCAGCTCAATAGGGATTAGGAATAAAGCCCTTTCTTTGCAAAAGTTCAGAGAAGGCAGAAACTTGCATTGGATCGTGTGCCAAAATTTTGAACTGAGGAACATGAGATGAGGATGGAACTAGTGATTATACAGCAAGGACAAGCTCCCCAATTTATGTGGGAATTTTCCCTGCTATAAAAATAGTAATTCCTTTGGAAAATGGCATAAATGCAATATTGGCATTAAATAGGAAAAATCAATTTTCCTTATTTAATTATGGCCAATGTATTTGCCAGAGCTTGGATTATGCATAAGTATCAACTCCACCAATTCTCATGAATTTAGGAGATGGCTAGTTATGCCCTTGCATTTTATTCCTCAAAAAAGTAAGAAAGGGAATAAATCACAATTCAAAAATATTGCATGGGACTTAGCAATATTTTTTTGCATATCCAAGTTTCAGAAAGGTAGAATGGTCTCTGGGAACAATTGGAATGATCAACAACTCAAGGAAAATGATGGCTCCTTTGTAAGCACAAAGGGCATATCCAATTTCCAAAAATTTGGAATTAGGGTTTGAGAGGATTTGAGCTGATGCAACTGAGGTCTTGCCCACTGAAAAAGACATGAGCAAGGTTTTGAAAGGTTGAAAATGACAAGAATAGTCAGAGTCATCCAAAAACTCAGGAGAAAGATTTTGGAAATGAGTGCCAGGAAGGAATAACAGCACAAAAATTGATAACCCAATTTTGGGGCTATTACACCGTGTCGTATCGCGCCACCAGTGTGCGGTGGCTATGCCTCCCGTGTCTGTAGGAGTGCCCCCCGTGCCTACAGCCGCGCCTCCCGTGTCTGTGGGAGTGCCCCCCGTGCCTGCGGCCGCGCCTCCCGTGCCTGCGGCAATGCCATGCAGGCAGAGACAGAAGCCGGGTGCATGGAGAGCGACGAGTCGGTGGCCAGCTTCTCTGTGTCCGCCGCCATCATCGAGGTCAAGTAGAACACGGGAGGCCGGCGCCACTTGGGTCCCATGAAGGCCACCGCCGAGGCGACGACTGCGCATTCAGGTGGTTTCTTTGCTGCTTCGTCTCTTCTGAGGACCTTTGTCGACCCCGCAAGTGTCTACCGGACATGAGGAAGACAAAGGGATTCGCGGGCGTCCATTTCGATTAGGTACTCCCTCTCTGGCCGGCGAGAAATATTTTTTCAAAGAATGGATAAAGTGTATGTATCTATAACTAAAATAAGTCTAGATACATCCATTTCTAGGACAAGTATTTCCGGACGGAGGGAGTATTAATTATACCAAGAGAGTCGGATTAGCACCGCTTAGTTCATGTAAATGTAATGAAATCCATCATGTTTATATGAAGATCCGGCTTTTTTATATGAAATCTTGCATGCTTATGTGAAAACAGTCTGTGTTTGCATGAATTTCATCTGGTTGGTTAGAGTTGTGAAAATGTATGCCGATGGTGTTTGAAGTCGTCCTCCGTGGAAGGAAGCGGGAGGAAATTTGCCTGCTGCCGTTGGAGATGCTCTTATGCTGGAAATAATAGAGTCACATCCAATCCATTTGAGTTAATTGCGTGTATGATTCTCCCTCTATAAAAAGTTAATTGCATGTACAGTTTACACGTGACTTGCAGGGTGGCTACAGCTTCGTACAAAAAGTTAAGAAGAAACAAATCCATCCTTAATCTTGTATTCTAAGTACTCTGTGGGTTCCATTGTTAGTACAGTAGTGAAATAAGTATATATTAAATAAGTAATATATAATATAAAAATATGAAGTTAAAGACAGAATTCGAACTTAGGTCATCGCGTTGGGAGCATCCGGCGCTAACCAGTCCAACACATTTTTGTTGTAGACCATGCTGGAGATATATCTCCATGTCTACTCTTATACTCCATCTATTCCTAAATATTTGTATTTTTCAGATTTCAAATGGACTACCACATATGGATGTGTATGTAGACATATTTTAGAGTGTAGATTCACTCATTTTGCTCTGTATGTAGTCACTTGTTGAAATCTCTAAAAAGATAAATATTTAGGAACGGAGGGAGTAGAAAACAGAGTTGGTGATGATAGTGTGCGTGCCATCCTGCAATATAGGTCGTCGGATTTGTATCTAACGGATAGGAAGGAAACTATGGCAATTTTGCAAAAAGATACCCACACCCCTCTCCACGTTTGCAAATAAGGTCTTCCCTCGTTCATCCTTTTCTCTACTCTTACTAGCAATGTGCTCGTGCGTTGCAATGGATCCAAAATATAATAATACATGTTCACAAACTTGAAAGAAAAATACTTTAGTTTGGTGTATATATCACTAAAAATATACTCGTATTAGGTTTCACTCAAAATATATTCCTTGTGGTTGTTTTGATGAGGTGGGGGAGGGATGTGGTTGGTTTCAATATACTAAGGGGTTTCTGCAAATTGGAGCAGATAAGTGGGGTCTTGTTGCAAAAAGGCATGACTTAAATCATAGTCGTTAGATGCAGATCTGATGGTCAGAAATGACGGATGGCAGGCACACCATCATCACCAATTGAGTCTTTTATAGGAGTAGAGATAAAAAACAGAGTTGGTGATGATGGTGTGCCTGCCATCCTACAATATAGGCCGTCTGATTTATATCTGATGGTTAGGATGGAAAATATGGCAATTTTGCAAAAAGATACCCACACCCCTCTCCACATTTGCAAATAAGGCCTTCCCTCGTTCATCCTTTTCTCTCACAAGATAAACTACTCATATAAATGCATCTTGATGTTCCGTGCAACGCATGGGCATCTTACTAGTCTCTCACAATATAAACTACTCATACAAATGCATCTTGATGTTTCGTGCAACGCACGGGCATCTAGCTAGTTTCTTTTAAAATAGTTACTGTGATAATTGGGTTGAAGTGATATATTTTATGTCTGCCCCGAATGATTTCAGATTCACTAGTAGTAACAAAGAAAAAGGTTGCCTTGTTAATTAACAGAAAATAGGGTGAAAACTATCACATGAGGCCGATAAAAACTAGGCACACTGGGTTCAGCGTCATCGTCACTATAGCTGTGCGCGCGAGAAGTCTATATATCGAGGGGGCTACTAAGCGAGGCACAGAGACACAATGTTCTAGAGAGAAACCAATTGAAAGATTACGATCAGATCGAGTTGTCACCCTTCTGCTGTCATTGTTGGGGTGGGGGAGGGGGAGGGAGAGAAAGACGTATCGAGAGTGTGTGTGTGTTTGAAAGAGGAGTAGATAGATTACTATCAAGATCGAGGTGCCACCCTACTCCTTCGGTGTCAGGTAGTGTGTGTGCGTGTGTGTGCGTGTGTGTGTTTGAGAGAGAAGCCAGTCGATAGATTAGTATCAAGATCGAGGTGTCACGCTACTCCTTCGGTGTTGGGAAGTGTGTGTGTGGGGTCGTGTGGGTGTGGGTGTGGGTGTCGGGGTGGGGGTAGTGACACTTACATATCTCTACTCTTATAAAAACAAAGTTGGTGATGATGGTGTTCCTGCCATCCTGCCATCCTGCAATATAGGCCATCCGATTTATATCCGACGGATAGGAAGGAAACTGTGGAAATTTTGCAAAAAGATACCCACACCCCTCTCTGCATTTGCAAATAAGGCATTCCCTCGTTCATCCTTTTCTCCCACAAGATAAACTACTCATACAAATGCATCTTGATGTTCCGTGCAACGCATGGCATCTTGCTAGTAGGGATAAGGAGTTTGTGTGACACATATCTAGCTATATTAAGGGATATGTAGATAGCATTTGTGCGAGGCATACTTAAAGCATCACGAAGATAAACAAAACGGTGTGCATGCAAATGCAAGCGTGTGTGTGCGTGTGTGTGTGAGAGAGAGTGAAATCTCAAAACAAAAGTTGCTCTACTAGAATCCCATTGTATGTATTCATATGGTTCCGGAACTCGAGTTAACCTTAGGCATATGTGTGAGAGACATTATTATACTTTGAGACATTAGTGGTTGTGGGTGGGCGGAATTAAAGGGGTGGGCGTGTTTGACAGAGAGAGCGTGTGTGTTTCTGTGTGAGAGGCTTGTAGGACGGGGTAGAAAGACGAATTCTAACCTTGACGGAGGGAGAGAAATACACGAAGTGCGCGTGTGTGATTCCAATGCCCACAGGGAAATGAGATATGTATGCGTGTGAGAGAGATTGCACAATTCATTCACGTATCACTATCTACCGATCGTGGACGTGCATCGCTTGAACATAAATCAATATATACTTAGTATCGTGGCCCAAGGTACAATATCGATTCAACGCTATAAAGATTGGACAGTCACGTATCACATTTTTTCTATTTAAATAAACCTTTTCAGTTGTGCATGCCAAAGTTACAGTGATGTTTCTTCAAACAACCAATGTAGCTATCATGTACATGCACCATTGTTACTCTTGCATTCAAAATCATTAGTCTTGGATGATTTAAGGTTCTATTATGAAGTAATATATGTAATATTCATATATGAATTCAACGGGTACGCAATTTATGAAATGGAGGCTATGTAATCATATGAGGTAACACTTTTAAGTAGCGGACTACAATGTCCATTTCTTTTTGTGCGCCTCTACACTAACATGTCAATGCATTATGTTTAAAGTAAATAACCAATTGCACTAAATTATCTATTTACACAAGAAATACATAGGTTGAATGTTTGATCCCTTTTTTTGTGAACGCGCCACTACACCCGTACAATTGGTCGTGCCTATGTGAACGTCCAAGTTATTGGCACATCATCCCGAGTTATTGTGTATTTTTTGGGGTGGACTTCACACCAGTTATTAACTGATGATCATGCCCCATGTACACAGTCTCGCATGACCTTCCCTCTAGCACAGTCCAAAATTAGTTGAAACTGGATACGAACGATCCCGCGGGCGACGAAATCTCACACCTCCTTCTAAAATTTCTGCCACCTTAGTATTTAGCATGCGAAATTCCCCTTTTCTCCTTGGTGCACGGGGACCAACAGTTACAATACCGCCCTCATCTACATAATAGGTCGGGGCTGCTTTGGTAACTTCCGGTTCCCCCCACTACACGGCACCCCCATTTCCTCTCCCCCTCCCATAAAAACGACTAACTCCACAGCACCAGAGCATCTTACATCACGTCGTTCGTACTTCATCGGCCTTTCTCCCCTCCCCTCTCGAAACCCTAGACTGCTCATCCACCGGCGTACCAGAGCCCATTCACTTCCAGCGGCGTCCACCTCGCCGGATCTGCTTCTGCGGCCGCATCTACCCCTCCCACCTCCCGTAGAAACAAGTAGACTGCTCATCCACCACTGTACCATAGCCCATTCAGTGCCGGCCTTGTCCACGGCGCCGGATCTGCTTCGTCGATACTCTCGTCAACCGCAGCGCATCTGCAGCGGCTCATTCGTACTCCCCACCGAAGACGCTTCGTCCACACACACCCCCGCCACCCCGAAGCTGCCCCACCGACGCCCCCGTTGACGGCCTCTGATCCTCTTCGCCAACACCTTCCTAAACTCTACCAGAGCCGCTTCGCCGACACCATCGTCAACCCCACCGGAGTAGCTTCACCTATACCATTCTCAACCCTACCAGGGCCGCTTTGCCAACTCACAAGTCCACGGCCTCAGATCCGCTTCCTCGCACCCTCATCCAACCTACCGAAGCAGCTTCTAACGCCTCATCCACGGCCGCAGATCCGCATCGTCGACACCATCCTTAACCCAACCACCAGAGCAGCTTCACCTACGCCCTCGTCCACGGCCACAGATCCGCTTCGCCCACACCGTTGTCCACCCTACCGGAGCCGCTCCACAAACACCCTACTCGACGGTTCTAGATCTCCTTACCAGACCCCGACAGCCAGCGCAGCGTCATCACCCTTGATGTTTCTAACCTGATTCCCACCGTCTGGCAAGATGCCAAGCACCCGCTATGGCCTAGGTACTTGTTACCTTTAAACCCGTCCAGCATCACCTTCCCGATGTACTTCAAATATACTAACAGGTCGCTGTTACCTGTTATGCAGCTAGCAAAAACTACAAGGACGATGTTTCTTCTGGATCTAACAGCTTGGCCTACCAAGATCCTGGACTGAGGCATTGCTATGGTCTTGTAAGTGCGTCTCTCTCTCTCTTGTATTGTTCTGTGCCTGCCAGCATGCTTTACTAGGATTTTCAACCAGTAATCCATTTGTGCAGACAATGATTTCTACTACTGGCTGCTAAATTAGATATGTAGATGTCATACATGATACTACCTCGTACCTCCATTCCTAAATATAAGTCTTTCTAGAGATTCCACTATAGGCTACATACGGAGCAAAATGAGCGAATCTACACTCGAAAATGCATCTATATACATCTGTATGTGGTCCATACTGGAATCTCTACAAAGACATATATTTAGGAACAGAGGCAGTACATTACATAAAATCTTAGGTGGCATGTAGGAATTCCAGTGCACTACATTAGGCTCTCTTAGAGTGCCTGCTAGTCTAGCACACAGAGTCATGGCTAGTGTATGCTACGCACACAATCATTAATTGGTGGTTTAAATATGCGCAAGGGATAAGCAATGTATTATCATGTAGAGATGTCTGAAATTAGCCGTGTCAACTTGCAGATAATATGGCAATTTTGCAAAAAGATACCCACACCCCTCTCCATATTTGCAAATAAGGCCTTCCCTCATTCATCCTTTTCTCTCACAAGATAAACTACTCATATAAATGCATCTTGATGTTCCGTGCAACGCATGGGCATCTTGCTAGTCTCTCACAATATAAACTACTCATACAAATGCATCTTGATGTTCCGTGCAACGCACTGGCATCTAGCTAGTTTCTTTTAAAATAGTTACTGCGATAATTGGGTTGAAGTGATATATTTTATGCCTACCCCGAATGATTTCAGATTCACTAGTAGTAAAAAAGAAAAGATTGTCTTGGTAATTAACAGAAAACAGGGTGAAAACTATCACATGAGGCCGGTAAAAACAAAAGACATTGGGTTCAGCATCATCTTCACTACAGCTGTGCGCGCGTGAGAAGTCTACATATCGAGGGTGCTACGGAGAAAAAGACGTATTGAGTGTGTCTGAGCGAGGCACAGAGACACAATGTTTGAGAGAGAAACCAATTGACAGATTAAGATCAGATCTAGTTGTCACCCTTCTCCTGTCATTGTTGGGGTTGGGTGGGGTGGGGAGGGGGAGGGAGAGAGACGTATCGAGAGTGTGCACGTTATGCACAGAGGCACAACTAGCGAGTGTGTGTGTGTCTGTGCGTGTTTGAAAGAGGAATAGATAAGTAACTATCAAGATCTAGGTGCCACCCTACTCCTTCGGTGTCGGGTAGTGTGTGTGTGTGTGTGTTTGAGAGAGAAGCCAGTCGATAGATTAGTATCAAGATCGAGGTGTCAGCCTACTCCTTCGGTGTCGGGAAGTGTGTGTGTCGGTGGGTGGGGGCAGTGACACTTACATATCTCTACTCTTATAAAAACATAGTTGGTGATGATGGTGTTCCTGCCATCCTGCAATATAGGCCATCCAATTTATATTTGACGGATAGGAAGGAAACTATGGCAATTTTGCAAAAAGATACCCACACCCCTCTCCACATTTGCAAATAAGGCATTCCCTCGTTCATCCTTTTCTCCCACAAGATAAACTACTCATACAAATGCATCTTGATTTTCCGTGCAATGCAGGGCATCTTGCTAGTAGGGAGGAGTTTGTGTGACACATATCTATATTAAGGGATAGGTAGATAGGATGTGTGCGAGGCATACTTAAAGCATCACAGAGATAAACAAACAATGTGCATGCAAGTGCCGGAAAAATGAAGCGATAAACAATGTCTACGTGTGTGTGTGTGTGAGAGAGAGAGAGAGAGAGCGAAATCTCAAAACAAAAGGTGCTCTGCTGGAATCCCATTGTATCTATTCATATGGTTCCGGAACTCGAGTTAACCTTAGGCATATGTGTGAGAGACATAATTATCCTTTGGGACATTAGTGGCTGTGGGTGGGCGGAATTAAAGGGGTGGGCGTGTTCGATAAAGAGAGCATGTGTGTTTCTGTGTGAGAGACTTGTATGACAGGGTAGAAGGACGAATTCCAACCTTGACGGAGGGAGAGAAATACATGAAGTGCGCGTGTATGATTCTGATGCCCGCGGGGAAATGAGATATGTATGCGCGTGAGAGAGATTGCACAATTCATTCACGTGTCACTATCTAGTGATCGTGGACGTGCATCACTTGAACATAAATCAATATCTACTTCGTATCATAGCCCAAGGTACAATATCGATTCAACGCTATAAAGATTGGACACTCACATATCACATTTTTTCTATCTAAATAAACCTTTTCAATTGTGCATGCCAAAGTTACAGCGATGTTTCTTCAAACAACCAATGTAGCTATCATGTACATGCACCATTGTTACTCTTGCATTCAAATTCATTAGTCTCGAATGATTTAAGGTTCTATTATGAAGTAATATATGTAATATTCATATATTAATTCAATGGGTACACAATTTATGAAATGGAGGCTATGTAATTATATGAGGTAACACTTTTAAGTAGCGGACTACAATATCCATTTCTTTTGTGGGACTACAATATCCATTTCTTTTTGTGCGCCCCTACAGTAACACGTCAATGCATTATGTTTAAAATAAATAACCAATGGCACTAAATTATCTATTTCCACAAGAAATACATAGGCTGAGTGTCTGATCCCTTCTTTTTATTAACGCGCCTCTACACCCATACGATTGGCCACGCCCGTGTGAACGTCCAAGTTATCGGCGCATCATCCCGAGTTATTATCTTTTTTTTTCTAGGGTGGAGTTCACACCAGTTATTAACTGTTGATGCGTGCCCCGTGTACACAGTCTCGCATGACCTTCCTGCTAGCACAGTCCAAAATTAGTTGAGACTAGATACGAATGATCCCGCGGGCGGCAAAATCTCCCGCCTCCTTCTAAAATTTCCGCCACCTAGTCTTTAGCATGCGAAATTCCCCTTTTGTCCTTGGTGCACGGAGAACAACAGTAACAATACCGCCCTCATCTACATAATAGGTCGGGGCTACTTTGGTAACTTCTGGTTCCCCCCACCACATGGCACCCCCATTTCCTCTCGCCTTCCCATAAAAACGACTAACTCCACAACACCAGAGCATCTTACATCACGTTGTCCGTACTTCGTCGGCCTTTCTTCCCCTCCCCTCTACAAACCCTAGACTGCTCATCCACGGCATACCAGAGCCCATTCACTACTAGCAGTGTCCACCTCGTCGGATCTGCGTCTGCGGCCGCATCTACCCCTCCACTAGAAACAAGTAGACTTCTCATCCACCACTGTACCACAACCCATTCAGTGTCGGCCTTGTCCACGGCGCCGGATCTGCTTCGCCGGTACTCTCGTCAACTGCAGTGCATCTGCAGCGGCTCATTCGTACTCCCCACCGAAGACGCTTCATCCACACCCCCCCAGAGCCGCCCCACCGATGCCCCCATCGACGGCCTCTGATCCTCTTTGCCGACACCTTCCTCAACCCTACCGGAGCCGCTTCGCCGACACCATCGTCAACCCTACCGGAGTAGCTGCGCCTATACCATTCTCAACCCTACCGGGGCCGCTTTGCCAACTCACAAGTCCACGGCCATAGATCCGCTTCATCGCACCCTCATCCAACCTACCAGAGCAGCTTCTGACGCCCCGTCCACGGCCGCAGATCCGCATCGTCGACACCATCCTTAACCCAACCACCGGAGCAGCTTCACCAACGCCCTCGTACACGGCCACAGATCCGCTTCACCCACACCGTAGTCCACCCTACCGGAGCCGCTCCACAAACACCCTGCTCGACGGTTCTAGATCTCCTTACCAGACCCTGACAGCTAGCGCAGCGTCATCACCCTTGACGTTTCTAACCTGATTCCCACCGTCTGGCAAGATGCCAAGCACCCGCCCCAGCCTAGGTACTTCACCTTTAAACACGTCTAGCATCACCTGCCCAATGTACTTCAAATATACTAACATGTCGTTGTTACCTGTTATGTAGCTGGCAAAAACTACAAGGACGATGTTTCTTCTGGATCTAACAGCTTGGCCAACCAAGATCCTGGACTGAGGCATTGTTATGATCTTGTAAGTGTGTCTCTCTCTCGTGTATTGTTGTGTGCCTGCTTGCGTGCTTTGCTAGGATTTTCGACCGGTAATCCCTTTGTGCAGACAATGATTTCTACTATTGGCTGCTAAATTAGATATGTAGAGGTCATACATGATACTACCTCGTACCTCTGTTCCTAAATATAAGTCTTTCTTGAGATTCCACTATAGGCTACATCCGGAGCAAAATGAGTGAATCTACACTCAAAAATGCATCTATATACATCTGTATGTGGTCCATACTAGAATATCTACAAAGAAATATATTTAGGAACAGAGGTAGTACATTACACAAAATCGTAGGTGGCATGTAGGAACTCCAGTGCACTACATTAGGCTCCCTTAGAGTGCCTGCTAGTCCAGCACACAGAGTCATGGCTAGTTTATGCTACGCACACAATCGTTAATTGGTGGTTTAAATATACGCAAGGGATATGCAATGTATTATCATGTAGAGATGTCTGAACTTAGCCGTGTCAACTTGCAGATAGGGTTACAAAGTGAAAAAGTACAAGATGTATGTTACAATTTCATGGAACATCGCAAAAAAGGAGAGGTAGCGATGAGCCTATACAGTGTGCTATGGTAGGTCACTCCTCCATTGCAATCATCGTGACATGTTATTTGTATGTCAGTTATATTGGTCAAGTTTCTTAGGGGTAGTTATTACGAGTTATCCTAAGAAAATAAGCACATGTGAATATAAGCTCCAGGTAATAAACCAACCAGTTCTTTTCATTGCCTTCCTTTTCATCTTATCTTTGCATTATATTTTTTCACTTTTCTGCCCATATGAAAATTAATTTGACTTACAAACATCACAAATTGAACCCACTGCGGTAATTAATAGGATAGGAAAACAAACCATGACTACTTGTTCAAAATGCAAATACAAAGATACCATCTACTTGGCACAATCTACTTTGGTCAATGTCTTCCATAGAGATCCCATTGCCTAATTTAAATGAAGAACGCATGACCCACATTTAAATGAAGAACAATTGTTTATTGAAATTCGATGGTCCAAGTGGCTAGTTATTATCATATAGCAACACCACCTGAAAGCATCATATAGCAGCAGCAACTGCAGCTCATAGCAACTCATCATACAGCAGCAGCAACAGTGTGCAATTCATCATATACCAGCAGCAACTCATAGCAATTCATCATATAGCAGCAGCATGAGCAGCTCATAGCAATTCATCATATAGCAGCAGCAGACACATCTCATAGCAATTCATCATATAGCAGCAGCAGGAGCAGCTTATAGCAACTCATCATATAGCAGCTGCAGCTCATCGCAATTCATCATATAGCAACAGCAGCTCATAGCAATTCATCATTTAGCAGCAACAGGACAAGCTCATAGCAATGCATCATATAGCAACATCAGAAGCATCTCATAGCAATTCATCGTATAGTGGATCAGAATGAAAATTTGGCAAAAATCAGAGGAGATCCTCACCTTGTTGGATGAGCTCATCCTTCAACAGCACCTCAAGGCCACGGCCTGGGAGGAGGGGAGGGGGAATAAGGTGCCTTCTGCCACAGTGTGGCATCAGCCGTAGTTGTGCGGCGCCCGGCGGAGTAGTGCGTTGGACGGACCACAATGGAGCAGCTGCTGGAGACCATGAGAATGAGGGGCGGCGCCAGAGGGAGGAGCAGTCGGGGAGATTTGGCCCTGCCCGCCGGCCATGTAGCCTAGCTGGACAGAGCATTGTCAAGGACCAGGCTAGATGGGACCAGTGGCGATGGCTCGCTGGAGGAACCCTATCGCTGTAGGCAAGGGATCGAGGTAGAGGGAAAGGGGAGAGGAGATGCAAGCGGGCAGGGCAATTGCATTTTAAGTGTAATATAGGCAGACAACAAAGTCATTTCACTATTCCCCTTCCCTTCAATTTTTAGTGAGCTTTTACCCGAAACACCCCCCTCCAAAGAAAAATAAGTTAAGCCCAAGCCCATAACTCAAAAATGACTTCTTTACATCTTTTATGGCTTATTTTGACAATAAGCTCTCAAAAGGTGGAATAGAAGTGGCCCTTAACCTGCAATTCAATTGTGTGTGCAATAATGAATCACTCCTGCCTGCTATAGTGTACATTTAGGCATCATCATACATGGCATAACCTAATACATGTGCATTCCATTGTAGAATCCGGAATATGCAATGTTTATGTTAGTTCATATGTTGCACATGATGTTTAAATAACCCTTAAATCTGGACAATCAAGTGATGGTCTTTAAGCCTCCTTCTTTGCTTCTTTTCTTGACACATCTGTTCAATTGCTTGTTTGCATCAGCCAACCATACCAAAACTGTTTGCTTTGATTACTTGTTGTTCTTGACCTAACACTCTAACAGAGCTTGTCAACTATTTAAACACTAAGGGCTGCTATAGTGGGGGCTTGTCTAACTCATAGGTGACATCAAGATTTGGATGTACACTAAAGTAGGCTCTCCAAGAGTACCTGGAGATCCAGTTCGAAGGTATGCCTAGTTTTTACATAGTGCACACATAGTAAATGCTCATTTCATTGTGTGCAAGTGCAATAGATGGCATGTTTCATTATGTGGTGTTGCTTTGTTATAATCTCATCCTTTTGTGTTGTTCACAGACTGGAAAGTATGCATATTTATCTTCCAATGAGATGAGTAACTAGTTTGTGTCACCTTGCAGAGGGGGTTCAATGAAGATAAGATTGAGGATTTCCAAGTATAAGATGTTAGGAAGGAGCCTTGCAAGAGAGGTAGGAGCAGCGCTGAGCCTGTTCAACCAGTTAAGGTAAGTCAGTGTATCCAACTCAATAGTTAAATTCCTTGTTTGTTTCACGCATAGTTAATTTGCTCTTTTCAATTGCTTTATTTGTCCTCAGTTAATGAGATGCCCAAACAATGATGCCTGATGTTGGGTACTTGTATAACTATTAGTTGACATAATTAAAGGCCTTACCATTTAATTACTCTGGCGAAGTGTGCCTGAAGCTTTGAAGTCTATTAACCAACTATTACTGCATGAGGCTCACAATCTAGTTTATACTAGGCTAATGATTGCATAGCTTTTCTTACTGTAGTAGGTTTGTATGAATTCCTCTGATGTTCATTATGCTCCCTAAGACTTTAATTGCGCTACAGAATGGCCAACTGCTTGCTTACTTATACGCAACGTGTTGTCTAAATTTGTAACCTGTCTGTGTTTTGGATTTGGCCCCAACATCATGCTCCTCTGGTGAGCTAAGAGAGATTTTTGTATGCAGGCTGCACAGACTACCATTTTTATAATTTTTAAAATATCACCTGCTTATGCTTCATGACGTGTAACATTATTGTTAGTCATGTTTTGCCATGTACAAAATAGTCTGTCTTGCTCGCTTCACTGTTGTAACTATATTTTTGGCCTAGTCATCTGTACTTACAGAAACATTTCAGGATGAAGTGACATCAACACAAAGATCTGCGAGCAGTGCGGCATGGCCGTTACCGAATGATTATGGATTGGAATTGGAATGTGCTGATGTTCTCGAGCATCAACTAGAGGTGGCAAGACAACGTGTACATGATTCTCAACGTACAATCAACAAGTTGAGACTGGACATGCAGGTATTAGATGCAGGAGTCAAAAAATGAAACAAGACATTGAGGTAACCACAACGGGATTGGAGTTTGCAGACTAAAATTTGTGCTATCTGAATCCGTCCAATCCTATTTTCTGAAGAGATTATAGTTCAATGGTAAGTTCCGTTAATGTGTGTCCATGATGTATGAGCTTTATTTGTCCAGTATATGTAATTTGCTGTTTGTGTACGCTTTATTATCACTGGTGCCGAACTATAATGCCCAGTGGGTATATTCGGCTGTAATTTCTTTATTGTATAGTGTAGGATTATTGTACGTTGATACGTCTCCGTCGTATCTATAATTTTTGATTGTTCCATGCCAATATTATTCAACTTTCATATACTTTTTGGCAACTTTTTATATTATTTTTGGGACTAACATATTGATCCAGTGCCCAGTGCCAGTTCATGTCTGTTGCATGTTTTGGTTTCGCAGAATATCCATATCAAACGAAGTCCAAACGTGATAAAAACGGACGGAGCTTATTTTTTGAAAATATGGAAAATTTGGAAGGAAAATCAACGCGAACCAGTGCCCGAGGTGGTCACGAGGCAGGGGGGCGCGCCTGCCCCCCTGGGCATGCCCCCTACCCTCATGAGCCCACCATAAGGCGGTTGACGCTCTTCTTTTGCCGCAAGAAAGCTAATATTCGGAAAAAAAACACGGCGAAGGTTTCAGGCCAATCGGAGTTACGGATCTCCATATATATACGAAACGGTGAAACAGAGCCAGAAGAGAACGCAGAAACAGAGAGATAGATCCAATCTCGGAGGGGCTCTCGCCCCTCCCACGCCATGGGAGCCAAGGACCAGAGGGGAAACCCTCCTCCCATCTAGGGAGGAGGTCAAGGAAGAAGAAGAAGAAGGAGGGGGGGCTCTCTCCCCCTCGCTTTCGGTGGCGCCGGAGCGCTGCCGGGGCCATCATCATCACCGCCATCTTCACCAACAACTTCACCGCCATCATCACCAACTCTTCCCCCCTCTATGCAGCAGTGTAACCTCTCTCTTACCCGCTGTAATCTCTACTTAAACATGGTGCTCAACGCTATATATTATTTCCCAATGATGTATGGCTATCCTATGATGTTTGACTAGATCTGTTTTGTCCTAATGGCTATTTGATGATCGTGATTGGTTTGAGTTGTATGTTTTATTATTGGTGTTGTCCTATGGTGCTCTCCATGTCGTGCAAGCATGAGGGATTCCCGCTGTAGGGTTTGCAATATGCTTATGATTTGCTTATGGTGGGTGGCGTGAGTGACAGAAGCACAGACCCGAGTAAGTAGGTTGTTTGCGTATGGGATAAAGGGGACTTGATACTTTAATGCTATGGTTGGGTTTTACCTTAATGAATCTTTAGTAGTTGCAGATGCTTGCTAGAGTTCCAATCATAAGTGCATATGATCCAAGTAGAGAAAGTATGTTAGCTTATGCCTCTCCCTCAAATAAAATTGCAATAATGATTACTGGTCTAGTTATCGATTGCCTAGGGACAAATAACTTTCTTGTTGACAAAATCTCTCTACTAAAACTAATTTAGTTGTGTCTTTATCTAAACAGCCCCTAGCTTTTATTTTCGTGTTCTTTACTTTCTTGCAAGCTTACCCAAAAACACCTACAAAGTACTTCTAGTTTCATACTTGTTCTAGGTAAAGTGAACGTCAAGCGTGCGTAGAGTTGTATCGGTGGTCGATAGAACTTGAGGGAATATTTGTTCTACCTTTAGCTCCTCGTTGGGTTCGACACTCTTACTTATCGAAAGAGGCTACAATTGATCCCCTATACTTGTGGGTTATCATACGTTTCTATGCCTTAGTCTTTTTATTGTATAGTCTATGTTTTTTAGAGGCGATAGTATAGAGTAGGATAATTCTTGAATATGCTATATCGTTGAAACGGGGGCCCACACGCCCAAACATTTCTTGGATGCCATACAAATGAACAAACATGTGTAGTCAAAGCGGGCCTTAATTGGGCCGGTCAAAATAATATTAAGTGGATCCCAAATGATGTGGCCCACCGTAACAACGGCTCTTAGCAGGCCGTTAACAGGCCAAAAGCTCGATAGGGTTGTATAAATGGAAATGTCCTGCGGGCCTCTAGAAGGCCGAAATAGATGTAAATTTTGTCTCGGCTCTTTTACTTTACGGGCCAGTAAGAGGCCGAAAGTGTTATGGGGCAGAGGAGGCCCAATTTGCAAACTAGGCTTTTAACAGGCCAAAAGTCGCGCTGGGCTGGAATGATGCCCTATGGAATGTGGGCCCCTAATGGACCTAAAGTCAAAGGCCCAACTGTTGTGTGGGCCGTTAACAGACTGAGAGACAAAATGGGCTAGGAATTGGCTCATTTACCGAATGGGTCGATTACAGGCCTAATGTCATGGCGGGCTAGAATTGGCCCAACTGCAGAATGGGCCAAGAAAAGGCCGAAAGACATTCTGGGCCGTTAACGGGCTGGAACTGACGATGGGCCGCTAAGAGGCCGAAAGAATCTCGAGCCGCAATTGGGCCCAAAGATGTAGCGGGCCGTTAACGGGCTAAAACTGATGATGGGCTGGAAATTGTCAAATGTAGAATGGGCCTTTGATGGGCTGATTCTGTGTAACTTGTATGGGCTGTGCTTGTAAATGGGCCTCACTCAAGTAGGCCGCTAATGGGCCGGCCCACTTATTTTGACAGGCCCGGCCTTTTAACATGAATGGGCCACTATTGGGCCGATCCACATGATGACATATCATAGGCGCATCTCGTCCATTGGACGAGTGACACCTGTGCCAACGCGGAGCTGACACGTGGTTCCGTCAGCCAATGAGAATTTTACAAGTGGAAAATCGTAATTGGTCGTGGCTGTTAGCGGGTTATCGGATCCAAAACCAGACCCGATAGCTTAACGGCGACCCGTTATGGTGGATGCCACGTGTCGGTCACCCTTGACGAAAGCACTTTCATGACGCGGCATTTATCGTCATGGAAGTGAACACTTCTATGATAATAATTTTGGTAATGTCATGGAACACTTCTACAACAGCACAGGTATGACTATCTTGATTCTGTCATAAAATCGTCATCGATGTACATGCATGATAGAAAACATGACCTACTGTGACAAAAACATATCATCACGGAAGTTTATTTTTTGTAGTGAAATTTGAAGGGGGACAACTAGTACAAGCTATCCTGACAAAAGTAGTCTTCTCCTGCAAAAGGCTCTGGTGGTGACGTTGTGGTGGGCTCCGCGATGACCTCCGTCCTATTGTCTTGGCGGTCTTGGTCTTATTGCACCTATATGGAAACATTTGCTTGATTCCTCGGGAGTCCGTGCCTGTGCTTGCCTCCTTGGCACCAAAAAGGAAACGGGTACACTGCTCCCGCCGACGCCCGCCTGGCCTTGGTCGTCATGGCTCACGTCATGTGAACCTCGTGAGATGCACCTTGCCTTGATATCTCTGCTCCTCGGGAGACAGCCTAGCGAGGCTTCCCCCAGGGAGGTCTTGGTGTCGTCCGCCTCGCGAGGCTTGGCCCCTCGCGAGGGTCTTGAGTTGTTGTTGCTGAAGCTGGGCCGTACTAGGCCGTCGATGAGGCCACGTCACGGGCCGCAGGCAGGCAAGCCTGGGTATCCCTGTTCCCAGGACGCCGACAGAAGCGACAAATCAAGAAACGAATAATCTCATAAGCGAGCATTGAGCATAATTAACACCGAATAATGCACCACAAGTAGGATGTAATTTAATTGCATGACTATTGACTTTCGTGCTTGCATAGGGAATCACAAACCTTAAGACCAATATTCTTACTAAATCATAATTACTCATCAACATGACTCACATATCACATCATCATATCTCAAAACTATTACGAAGAATCAAGTTTATTTTGTCCAATGATCTTCATGAAAGTTTTTATTATATCCTTCTTGGATATCTATCACTTTGGAACTAATTTTCATGTGTTGCTTTTGATAAGCTCAAACAAATATAAGTGAAGATCATGAGCATAAAATTTCTTTCTCTCAAATTAATTTAAGTGAGGCAAGAGAGAATTTCTTAAAAAATTACTAACTATCAAATAGATCTAAGTGAAGCAAGAGAGCATTTATTCGAAAATACTAAAGCACACCGTGCTCAAAAAGATATAAGTGAAGCACTAGAGCAATTCCATAGCTCATAAAAATTTAAGTGAAGCATAGAGAGAAATTCTAAAAAGTCATGGCATAATTTTAACTCTCTCAAATAGGTGTGTCCAACAAGGATTCAAGACTTAAAACACAAATCAAAACAAGCAAAGACTCATATCATACAAGACGCTCCAAGCAAAACTCATAGTATGTGACGAATAAAAATATAGCTTCGAGTAAAATACCGATGGTCGTTAGAAGAAAGAGGGGATGCCACTCGGGGCATCCCCAAGTTTAGTTACTTGCTTCTCTTTGGATAATACCTTGGGATGCCATATTAGGCTCTTCTTACTCCTTATTCCTTCATCCGTCGTAAGATAATTGAAAACTTGGAAACTTCAATCACACAAAACTCAACAAAACCTTCGTGAGATCCGTAAGTATAACAAAAACAAATCACTACTATAAGTACGGTTGAAACATATTCATATTTTATTCTTGCATTATATCTACTATATTACAACTTTTCTATGGCAAAAACTCTTCAAAGAAAATCATAGAATCATCAAAACAACGCAAAGAAAACAGAATCTATCAAAAACAGAACAGTCTGTAGCAATCTGGATGTTTCCAATACTTCTATAACTCCAAAAATTCAAAAAAAATAGGAAGGCCTGAGAAATTTGTATACTAATAATCTTCAAAAAGAATTGGTATTTTATATCTCCCTGGTAAAAAACTAAAATTATTTTCATGAGCACAAAAGTTTCTGTTTTTCTGCAAGATCAAACAACTATCACCCAAGAAGATCCTAAAGGCTTTACTTGGCACAAACACTAATTAAAACTCAAAAAACACAATCATAAAAGTAGCAAAATTGTGCTAACACTCAAGAACAGGAAGCAAAAATCAAAATAAATTTTATTCATTGGGTTGCCTCCCAACAAGCGCTATTGTTTTACGCCCCTAGCTAGGCATAAAGAAAAGATCTAAGTTTTGTCATCTTTATTTTCCAACTCTTCAATCAAGCACTTAGAAATTTTTAGAGCTTTAGATATAAATTTTCAATGACAATACTCCTGGGAACAAGTCTAAAGAATTCATTCTTGCACAAAGGATCCCTTATAACTTCAACAAAATCCGGGTGAATACTAATATACTATTATTACTAGAAGTTGCACCCTTATTCCTAGTAACTTGAGTAATCTTGCCAACTTTTACGGGAGTTTTTTCCATAGTTTTAGCAGAAGCAAAAGCCGTACTTAGATTACTAAAGATTTCTTCCAGTTTATCGATCCGAGACGGGCTTTCTTCAATTCTTTCATGAATTACGGTCCCTTTTTCTTTTAGCAACTTAAAAACTTCTCCCACCTTTGACCTAATTTTAGTAGCAAAATTGTGCATCTTTTTATCCAAGTTTTCAATATGCTCTTTGGTAAGCATTTTCTTTTCAATAGCATCTAATCTTTCCATAACATGCTCAAGAGTCAAAGTTGTTTCATTAATCATAAGAGGTGGTGAGCCTACTAAATTTACCATAGCATTAAAAGCATCAAGATAGGGACATATCAAGAAATTTCCACCAGTAACCATATCAAGGACGAATCTATACCAAGTGGTGATGCCCACATAAAAATAGTGAAGAAGAACAACGGTAGATTGCTTACGGATAGATCTATTATGAGCATTGCAAATCCTATACCACACATCTTTTAAATTTTCTCCTCCCCTTTGTTAAAAGTTGAGAACCTTGCTCTCGAGAGTGCACATGATAGAGGAGGAACTATCCATAATGACAGAAGTAGCAAACAAGATTGCACACAAAACAGATCCGGCAAGAAAACGGCGAACGAAAAAGAGGGGGCGAATAAAACGGAATTTTTTTGTGAAGTGGGGGAGAGGAAAACAAGAGGCAAATGGAAAATAATGTAAATTGCGAGGAGATGAGATTTGTGATTAGGAACCTGGTAGATGTTGATGATGTCTCCCCGGCAACGGCGCCGGAAATTCCTTTTGATGTCTGCTAGATCAACGTCGGTATTTCCCCAAAGAGGAAGGGATGATGCAGCACAACAACGGTAGGTATTTCCCTCAGTGATGAGACCAAGGTTATCGAACCAGTAGGAGAACCAAGCAACACTACATAAACAGCACCTGCACACAAATAACAAATACTCGCAACCCGACGTGTTAAAGGGGTTGTTAATCCCTTTCGGGTAACGCCGCGAAAAATTGGCAAACGGACGTGATAAAAATATGATAGATCGGATAAATAGATCTCGGATAAAATAAATTGCAGCAAGGTATTTTTGTATTTTTGGTTTAATAGATCTGAAAATAAAAGCAAAGGAAAATAGATCGCAAAGGAAAATATATTAAAGAAGAGACCCTGGGGCCGTAGTTTTCACTAGTGGCTTCTCTCGAGAAAAATAGCAAACGGTGGGTGAACAAATTACTGTTGGGAAATTGATAGAACTTCAAATAATCATGACGATATCTAGACAATGATCATTATATAGGCATCACGTCCAAGATTAGTAGACCGACTCCTGCCTGCATCTACTACTATTACTCCACACATCGACCGCTATCCAGCATCCATCTAGTGTATTAAGTTCATGGAGAAATGGAGTAATGCAATAAGAATGATGACATGATGTAGACAAGATCTATTTATGTAGAAATAGACCCCATCTTGTTATCCTTAATGGCAACGGTACATATGTGTCGGTTCCCCTTCTGTCACTGGGATGAAGCACCGTAAGATCGAACCCATCACAAAGCACATCTTCCCATTGCAAGATAAATAGATAAAGTTGGCCAAACAAAACCCAAATATCGGAGAAGAAATACGAGGATATAATAAATCATGCATATAAGAGATCAAAGAAGACTCAAATAACTTCCATGGATAAAAAGAGATAGATATGATCATAAACTCAAAGTTCATCGGATCCCAACAAACACACCACAAAAAGAGTTACATCATATGGATCTCCAAGAGACCATTGTATTGAGAATCAAACGAGGGAGAGGAAGCCATCTAGCTACTAACTACAGACCCGAAGGTCTACAAAGAACTACCCACGCATCATCGGAGAGGCACCAATGGACATGATGCACCCCTCCGTGATGGTGTCTAGATTGGATCTGGTGGTTCTAGACTCTACGGCGGCTGGAATTGATTTTCGTCGACTCTCCTACGGTTTTTGGAATATTGGGGTATATATAGAGCAAAGAGTCGGTTCGGGGGGTGCCCGAGGTGGGCACAACCCACCAGGGCGCGCCTGGGCCTCCAGGCGCGCCCTGGTGGGTTGTGCTCCCCTCGAAGCACCCCCAGGCGCTTCTCCGACCCATTGGATACCTTCTAGTACAAAGAAAATCCACAAAAATTTTCGCTACTTTTGGACTCCATTTGGTATTGATTTCCCGTGATGTAAAAAACATGCAAAAAACATCAACTGGCACTTGGCACTATGTCAATAGGTTAGTACCAAAAATGATATAAAATGATTATAAAACATCCAAGAATGATAATATAACAACATGGAACAATAAAAATTTATTGATACGTTGGAGACGTATTAGGGCTGACCCGTCTTTATCATTGTAACAGTCGGGGTTTAGGTCCATACCATCAAGGTCAAATCGGAGGAATCACCATCGGTAGGTTTACCTTCATATACTACATGACAGAGTCATCACCTAGAGTGAAATACGAGGAATCACCCTTAGTAGATCACACTATATGTGCTCTACAGAGTCGTCATCAAGACTGAAATACAAGGAATCACCCTTGGTAGATCACACTTCATACGGCTCGGTAGAGGCGTACAATTGTAAGGGCCTTTAGGGGTGTTCTGGTCTCAGTACAGTGATCCATTGTCTCGGATAACATAGATAGTACAACATGGCAACATAGACAAGGGTATAGGGTCACTGATGGGACCACTACTGCAGGATGCTGCTAACGCGACACTACGATCAGAGACCCTTCATCGAAACTGTGTGTGATGCAATAATCGCAAATGGTGGTGTAAAAAAACCATAAAAAAAGATGCAAAATGTTTGCAATGGAGGATGCATCAAACATGGTTCAGATTTTAGTTGCGTGTGCGATGCAGGGCACATGGTTCAGTTCAATTAACTGTTTGCGATGAGGAGGAACAAAAGAAACGGGCAGCCAGATGAAGGTGTGTGCGATATACAACATACGATTCACTCGGATGAACTATTTGTGATTAGGCAACACAAAAGAAACGGTCAGCCAGATCAAAGGTGTGTGCGATATACAGCATGCGGTTCACTCGGATGAACTATTTGTGTTGAGACAAGAGAACAGAAACGGTTCAATATAACAAGATGTGTGTGATACGCGGCAAACATGTCTGTAATCAGAAATGTGTGCGAAGACCGATAATAAGACAGACGGTTGCTGCTAATAATACGTGTGTGTTGTGTGATGGGATTGCATACAGAACAACAACATTATATACACACTTATAAGGACATGGTTGCATAATCAAATTAAACATCCACTTACATAGGTGGCTACTACAACCATGGCATTTGCACACACCAAAGTAAACTATTACATGCATAATTACATAGGTGGCTACTACACACATGACATTTCCACACACCAATAAAGTAAACTATATATTACATGCATGATTAACTAGTATAAATGATCATCTGATCATCATCTACTTCTTGTGACGCTTGCTTTGCTTATGGCTCGATCCGGACTCGTCAATTTGGGTAACGAGGCACTTCCTCATGTCAACGATCCGCCTGTGCATCTCGTGTCATGTGTACACGCTCTTGGCCACGAACCTGAGGTGAGGTTCATCTAGTTGCCGCATCCAGGCCCTGTGCCAGGATAGGGGACTTGTTCTCTGGGCATCCTGCTTCATCTTTTCCTAGTAGGGGTCGATGATGGCCGAGGCGAGTTCGACCAGGGAGTCCTTCTTCATGCTGCCCCAGACCCTGTAGTGGTCACGGATTTCGACAAGGTTCTTGCAGGTCATGCCCGTAACACTGGGCGCTTTTACATCGTCGATGGTTTCCACCATGGCGAACTTGTAGTCGGTGCTGTTGAAATGGTCACAAGGCTCTGTGGCCATGCAGTAGTGGTAGATGAGGACATGATTGCGCACGCACAACTGGGCGACGGCAACCTTCTGATCTATGCTGGGACGACCGACGGTGTACTGGAGGTCGATGCCGGCCACCTTGTACTTGTCTCGAGCAAGCAACTGCTCAACGTTGTTGATGTAGTCGTCCACCATGGTCGGGTCGATGGTGTACACCATCGAGAGATCCGTCTCCCTCGCATGGGTCTCCACTCTATGCTCGCCGAACTCCATTGGAGCGCCGCTAGACATCCCCTCTCTATGTGTCATCGTGGGTGTGCTTGTTGTATTGTGGGGTGCAATCGAAAGGTTGAAGAGACTAAGGTTATAATGGCCGCAGGGATTAAAGGGGAAGCCGGACGGCCAGGAATATCGGAAGGCCCTGATGGCAGTTCTAATTTGCAGCGCGTAACTCCATCGTGTCGCACGTAACTGCATCATGTGGCAACGCGCGCAGCGCAACCGCATGCATATGGGGCCCCCGACATGATCGTGCGCACGCCCAACCGCTGGCAGAGCACGCGTGGAGGGACGCGAGCAGAGCGCTCCGCGGTCGCCTTAACGGCGAGCAACCATATATATATATATATATATATATATATATATATATATATATATATATATATATATATATATATATATATGCATATAGCAGTTGAACACGCAAGGAAAAGGTGTCCACAAGCCCAGCGCGCCGACGGATGTGAGCAGAGCGTGTCGCGGCGCCTAACAGCGAGCAGAGCTTGCCGAGGGACGCGAGCAGAGGCCGGCACAGTGATAGGTGGCAAATAAGATGAACTATGCGAGCGATGTCGGAGACATCAAGCATGAATCAGATTAGAGTTGCGTGTGTGATACGTGGCATACAGTTGATCCATCTGAGCTGTTTGTGATGGAATAAGCTGTGTGTGTTGCCGGCAAACGCTTGCTGGTATATAACCTTAAATTTAACCAAAAAAGTGTTAATGCATGTTACAAAAATTGTATAGCTGGAAACTATGTTCAATACGACTCCAACGATATAATCTTTGGCGACATGCATTCGTATTTTATTAGTTAAATCCGACTTATAAACCAGGACAGGGGTATAGTAGGTAATTAAATTGCAAACATTTTTTATTAACCGTATGTGTATGTGGCCTTTCGTCCTCCTCTCGGACGTCTTGTCACCCCGTTGCCGCAGACGGCTTATAGCGCAAGCTTGCGCAGCGCGCGGGGGCGTTCTTTTGGCCAAACGGTGGCGCCAATGAATCATCGGTGAGCCCATTCCCGCGCAACCTCGCTGGTTCCTGCGCAAGCTTCCCACCCAACTCGGTGAAATCCCACAAAATCCCAATGCTTACCGGCCTGCTATATAAACCCTCACGGCCGGTGAGTCCTGCGTTGTTTTTTCTCCCTGTAGCTTATCTCGTCTGCTTCTCCCACAATCGTCAATGGCACTGGTCCATCGTCGTCGCTCAGCCACTCCGCCGTCACCAGAGGACAGCTCCAGCTTGGAGGCTACACCGCGGCGATGGCGCAGTCCCCGGTGTAGTGTAGTGCGCGTGATGTCCCTGCTGGGTGTGTGCGGAACACCCACCACACGCTCTGTCGCCGCTGCCCATCGGCAGCTGTTGCCAGCCGTCGTTGCTGCCACACCACCGTTGAAATCCAGGGCCATCTCCCGCTCCGCCGCCGCGGCCCGAAGGCGGGAGGTGGCCGTCGTGGCCGCCACCCCACTACCGGCCACCGTGGCCATCACCTGCTCCGCCACCGCGGCCCGAAGGCGGGAGGTGGTAGTCGTGGCCGCCACCCCATCGTCGACCGCCATGGCCGCCAGCCCACAGTTGACTGCCGGGATCATCACCCGCTCCACCGCCACGGCCCGAAGGCGGGAGGCAGAGGTGGAGGCGCGCACGTGCGTCAGCGACCTTGCGCGCTACATCGAGTTCCTGCAGGAGGAGGAGGATCGCCTCGTCGAGCATGCAAAGAGCCTTACCGCAGCCGTGGCCGCAGCACACGCCAACAGGGAGGCAAGGAATCAGGAGATCTATGAGCAGTCCGGCCACTTCAAGAGGGATCGTCTGGAGCGGCAGTGGACGTTCGAGCTGGCGAGCATCGCTGAACGTGCAGCAGCGGCAGGCACCATATTGCATTTGTCCAGCTCGTCGGTAGGCTCCTCCTCCTCTGCCTCTTACTGAGCGCGCTCGGCAAAGGAGAGGCTACCGGAAGTAGCACAAAGCCCCTCCGTAGTAGTAGTAGTATTTAGGGGCTATTTTGTTCAGTTCATCTGACTATAGATGTGTGGTGGAACTATACAACGTACTTAAAATTAGCTAGTATATATAGTTGAACTAGCTATTTCAGTACGTGGTTGGCTACAATTGGGGAAAAGTTTGGTCGGTTCAGCTGTCGAGTTGAACTGTTTGTATAAATTGAGAACGCCTGCTTAATCTATGAATGGAATCTATGCTTGATTACTGAATTTTAGTTGCAAAAATTAGATAGTGCTAGTGATTTTTAGCTGCATATGTTGACAAATCGCAGTGTTACAAGGATTGACAAATGGCAATGTTACAAGATCAACAAATGTCAATCTTTCCAGTTTGACAAATGGCAACATACCCAATATGACAGATGCAAATCTTACCAAATTGTCTGTACGTGGTTGCACACGGGTCATCCAAAACAACCGTTTGCGTTGAAGGGATGCACAAATCCTGTGCTGCGAATTTTCCCTCAACTTAAGGGGGAAGGCCATAGCTCTCACTTTGCATACGAGTGTTCTATCTAAAACGTTTGCGATCAAGAGGTGCAGAAATCCTGTTTGGCACATTTTCTCTTGGCTTCCCGGGGAAGCTGTCGGTTTGCATACGGGTGTTCTAACTAAAATGTTTGCGATCAAGAGATGCACAAATCCTGCGCGGGTACCGCTCGCATGCTTCCCGGTGAGCCTCCACATTGGAGTACGGCTCGCATGCCTCCCGTTTAGTCAAGCTCTCAAGCACCTATCCGCACGGCACCTCCTAGCCATTAAAAGAATGAGGCGTGGCATCATGTGAATGGTTAACATAATGCACACAATTTATATGCACTAGAACATGTGCATGTAGTTCAAATTTGAATTATGCACATAAAATGCCTAGAAAACCCAGTTAATGTATAAAAATGTCCAAACGGACCCCACAAAATTCCAAAATTAAACAAAACACTCATGTTGTTCTATGTTGACACTAGAAACAATTTGAAAGCAATAAGAGGCAACGGATATCGTTTCATCCCCAAAGGTGGCACGTTCCCTACCGAAACCATAATGCTTGTTGTGAGAAGCTCTGGTTTGTGAGACGCTTATACCCAAACCTGCCCCAAATGGGACAAAAAATTTACCATGGCATGTTGATGCCGCTCCATGATAGCATGCCAAGTTTCATGAATTTCAGATGAGTTTTGGATTTACTAGAATTTAAAAACCATGTATCTCAATGTTTGCGGCCGAGTGACAGTGGCAGGGTGTTTGAAATTCATTCCCATTTCTGGCATGGGACCTAAGCATGGAACCAAGGACACAGATTTGATTTTTCAACCAGTTTATATGCACTGGAGCATGTGCATGTAGTTCAAATTTGAATTATGCACCTGAAATGCCTACAAAACCAAGTTAATGTATAAAAATGTCCAAATGAACCCCGAAATATTCCAAAATTAAACACAACACTCCTATTATTCTATGTTGACACTAGAAATTTTTTGAAACAAATAAGAGGCAACGGATATCGTTTCGTCCCCAAAGGTGGCACGTTCCCTACTGAAACCATCACGCTTGTTGTGAGAAGCTCTGGTTTGTGAGACACTTATACCCAACCCTGCCCCAAATGGGACAAAAAAATTACCACGGCCACCCACACCCAGCTCGTGGCGGCCTACTCCAAAGATATGGCGGACATGGATGACGAGAAGCTTGCAGAGTATGGTGCAATTGATGCCATGGAGCCCCTTCCCCAGGAGACCGTCGGGCGTGAGCTGGACATGGAGGCGGCGGCGGAGATCGACGAGCACCAGCCGTAGCAGTACTCTTTGTTTTGTTTAATTAAGAGCACCGGACTTAATTTGTTAGAGTAATGTTTAGGTCAGCTAGCTCTGTTTGATTGCTGAACTTGCTCGATTAAGAAGTGTGGGTGTGTTGTAGTCTCCTTTGTGTACCCAAATTATGCAATGACGTGGATGACCACTGTAACCATGGAAATTTGAACCAAAATTTTTTACGTTCAAACTCATCACACACGGGTTAAGCTATCTGAATCGTTTGTGATGTTCACATATCGTACACAGTTCTGAATAAGGGACCGTGTCTGATGACACTTTGCGCGCCAGTTTTTTCGCTGAAGCGATTCCAAATTTTCGGCTTCCGCGGAAATATCTACCTCCCCGCCCCCTCCCCCTTACCAAAATCCACATTTCCCCTGTTTCCGCCTTCCTTTCCAAGTTGAAACATTCACTCCTTGCTTGCAGTGTTGCCTCCTCGCCGACGACCCTCCTTCACGCTGCTCGGCCTCGCCTATCCAGGCAGGTAATTCACACCCGACCCCCATCCTCCTCCTCCTTCCACATACCACATGCCCCGACCACCGGCGCGAGCGCGACACCTTCCACCCAAGTCACCGACCCCTCCACCAAATAAGCGCCGCCCTAAGCCATGGTGCACACAGTATAGCCAGGATCTCAAGGAGCATTTGGTAGCGGAGAAGCAAATCGCGGCCGCATGCGCGGATGAGGTCGCGATGGCTGACATTCATGCCGACCCCCAGATCTTGGAGGAGCACCTTGCCATTTGCTAGCTACGCCGGTTAAGTATGCTCGGTTTACCCGTTGCGTGTGCTACTCCTGCCTTTCCTTCACAAATTCTAGTGAATTGTGCTATCTAATTTTACCATGCAATATGTTGCTCTAGTATATATGTTCTATATGTCGTGCAGTGTGGTGCTCACTTATTAACTGTTTTGTTAATTAGTTGTCGTCTTCAGTTAACTATTTGGTTCAATTCTGCAAATGTGATGTTCAATTCTTGAGGCTGCAATTTTGTATTGTCTTCCATGTGAGAAATAAATTGAATTTATATTTACAAAATACACGAGAAACAAATACAATTGCTATATTTCCAAGTTGTCAAGCATGCTTGGTTTGGTTATACATTGTGCAATGTGCAATGTGGTGCTCAATTAACGCTTGGTTCATTTGTGTTGTGGTGTTTAGTTAACTGGTTGGTTCAATTCTGCAATGCGATGTTCAATAGTTGTGGGTGCATTCTGTTATTGCATACCAAGTGAGGAATAAATTGAATTTGGCTGTAGTAAATACATGAGAAACAGATACAATTGCTACAATTGGATGTAGTTAACTATTTGGTTAACTGTCTGATCTTCTATTAGGAGTATGTTATATTATGCTATGTGGTTCTTAGTTAACGTTTGGTTCATTTTTTGTGGTGTTTAGTTAACTGCTTGGTTCAATTCTGCAATGCGATGTCCAATTGTCATGGGTAGAATTTTGTATTGTTGTGCATGTGAGGAATAAATCGAATTTGGCTGCGCTTAATACATGAGAAACATATATAAGTGCTATATTTCCTAGTTCTTAATCATGCTTGGTTTGGATAAATGGGTTTTCCATGTGGCTTGAATTAATCTGATGAATCTCCAGTGTGCTTATTTTTCATCAAAGTATTTTACTGATAGCATGCGAACCCTTACTTAACCTAATGACTAACTACCTTATATGTGTTGCAGGGAAACAATGGGAAGCATTGAGGTTTACAATCGACGTTAGCACGTGCATGGTCCATTGTCTAATAGCACATTACTGTGCAATTGCAGGAACCATTCTAATTTTTAGGTTTTTAACAATTTGGTCTTGCACATGTAGGTCCTGCTGTCAGAGGTTTTGACCCACTGTTCGACCCTTTTTGCATATGGGGAAATGAGTTGTCCATGAATATCAGTCAAGTCAAGAAACTCAAAAAGATTGTTAGGATAAAGAAATTTGCGACAAAAAACAACAAGATCTTTGTCCGCACAATGAAGAAGACATCAGTTCACTACAGGATGGTACTAACTATTATACCTTGCCTTTTTATTCCTTTGTGCCATTTCCAATATAGGGAAGATATTTATGCACATCCCTGTTTTCACGCCTTTCCAAAGCAGTTAACTAATGATTACCTCTCAAACCACCTGTATGGTCAGGAGGCGAGGAAGGTATTCATACAACACCCATGGTTCAATATTGAAGTGTTCCTGAAGAGGACGAAGGATGGACGGTCAATCATCCATAGGCACTGGCCTAAAGTTACAAAGACCTTCAACATCAATGAAGGCTCAATATTCGCCTTCTGCTTCAGCAATTTTCAGATGAGATACATCTGTCTATGTACCGTCTATGATGCTAATTTCGAAAGGTTATAGATGTTGCATGTAAAACTTGGTGCTGGTGTAGTTGTGTAATGGGGTAGCTGAGTGTTGAAGCTTATGATGTTGTACTCTGATGTATTTCAATTATGAAAATGAAATATATTGTGTTCTTAATATGAAATGTCAATTAGATTAATAAATGGATAATTAATAATCGGATAATTATTCTACTAATTGGGTTTTTCTATTGCAAACGGTTATTGAGAAAACACCGTGTGTGATGCATTCAATAACACACACAGTTTCTAGGAATAAACCATGTTGGATTAATGAACAGTCACACACGACCTTCTCTTGAAAACTGTTGGCGTTAGGCCACCTTGCGGAAACGTTTACGACATAAAAACTATGTGTGATGGACAGCCTTTGCCACACAGTTTCTTCTACGCACTGTGTGTGATGCATTCAATAACGCAAACGATAGAATTGTTAATATCGTGTGCAATGGCAACGGTACCACAAACGATTTCACGGGAAAAATTGTGTGTGATGTACCTGTGAACGGAAAAAATTTCCTTGGAGCAACTGTGTGGGATGTACATACGAACGGAAACGTTTAGCGGGGACTGACTGTGTGGGATGTACTTGCGACCGGAAACAATTTTGCCTGTATAATTGTATTTTTAGCTCTACTGTACAAATTTCTGTATTTGAGCGCTCGCCGGTCGCACACGAACTCATTTTGCCGAGCGTGTGTGCGAGGAGGGCCATATCCCCGACGGTTTTTGGGTCGTGTGGGAAGGACCCCCCCCCCCATCGCCGTCACTCACTAGGCGACGGTTCCAAATGTCGTCGCGGAAAGGGGTTAAAAACAGTTTGTATAGCACCTCGTTGTACTAGTGGACACTAACATAACTAGTCTAGGCATGCTAGGATAACAAGTATTGTATCAACAGTAGGTTACAAAGGTGGGCGATATTTGGATGATCAAGGGGTTTTTCTTGCCTGGTTTCTCTACAGACAAAAATGGATCTTCACGATGTAGTCGATCACCGGATCATCAGCGGTCTCGGAGTCTACCGGAAAGGAAGTAACGGAGGGGGAAGCAATAAATAACAGAGCAATCAAATGCATCACGGATGTATGTCATGGAAAAATGTGTTGATATGCTCTAATGCATTACTAAGCATTTTAAAAGAAGACAGAAAATATTCGGGAATATTTTCCCAGCTCAAGTGATTTATCGGTATATTGATCCAGGTGGAAACATTCAATGTTTGCTATGTTATAGGTGTTTGACATGGGTGTGGGTGGCATATTTAGATTCATTATATTTTTTTGATTGTTTTTCATATATAAATTATTTTCATCTAAGTTACGATTTATTTTATATGATTTTCCAAAGTTTTAATGATTTTCTGGAATTCTTTTTCATTCAAAAATAGACTGAAATTGCTAAGTGTAACCGGGGAACACTACCCTAAGTGTATGACAGGTGGGCCATAGGGCCCTGTTGACCCAGTCAACATTTGACTGGACGTATTGGGGTCCCACATGTCAGTGTTTTAATGATTTTTTTCTTTAATCTACTTAAGGGGGACCCACATGTCATAAGGTCACTGGTTAACAACTAAAATAAACAAAACAAATTTAAAGGCTAATAGGGGATTAGCCTCCCACTAATCTGGGCAGCCCCACTGGTAGAGGCATAGGCCGCCATGGGGGGTGAGCTGCACGTGCGCACGCACAAAGGAGTGCCGGCGGTGGCGGCACTCACCGGCAGGTAGCATCGGGCGGCAACAACATAGGAGGTAGCGGCGGCGGCGCTAGCAGCAGGAGAGGCAGCGAGCAGGGTGAGCAGCAGGGCAAAAAAGGCGAGCGGCGTGAGCGGCAGCGAGCGAACCGGGCGCGGCCAGTGCAGGCAGGGTGCGCAGGCACGCATGGGCGAGCGTGCGCAGGGCGTCCAAGGGCAGGCCGGACGTGGCCAGAGGCCAGGGAGCGCGGCAGGTGCGTGTGCGTTAGGAGCAACGAGCGGTAGCAGGTGCGGTTGCTGGCATGCGTGGGTGTGCGCGGGGGCTGCGGGCGTGCGCAGGCAGCAGCGGGTGCGAGGCCATGGCATGGCTGTGGGCGCGAGGGCACATGGGTAGCGGCCGCGAGCTCACCGGAAGCTCAGGCACGGTGCTTGCAATGTACGGCGGGGGAAATGGAAGGGGAAAGGGGGAACCGGCGAGGGGCTAACCGAGGAGTCCATTGGAGAGTGCGAGGGAGTTTGGGAAGGGCTGGAGCAGGCAAATCGACTGGAGCTTGACGGCGGTCGGAATCCGGGAAGGTGGTCGAGGGCAACGTCGTGGGGGCTCCGCAGTCCAGCTCCTTCACACGGGGACGTGTGACTCGTCGAGGAGGTTCGCCTGGCGAAGTGAGGCGTCGAGAGGCATCTAATGGCCACTAAGACGATGAGGCGACGACAATGGCGGACCTCGGTGATGGCCCAATCTAAAAAGAGAGAGTGAGGGAGTGGGGAGGGAAAGCTAGGGTTTCAGTTGAAGATGTCGTCGGGTCGTCTTGTAGGCAGCCAGGGGGGTCGGATGGCCGCCACGCACACCAAGGCGTGGCATTGGCCGTGTGAAGGAAATATGCCCTAGAGGCAATAATAAAGTTGTTATTTATATTTCCGTATATCATGATAAATGTTTATTATTCATGCTAGAATTGTATTAACCGAAAACTTAGTACATGTGTGAATACATAGACAAACAGAGTGTCACTAGTATGCCTCTACTTGACTAGCTCGTTAATCAAAGATGGTTAAGTTTCCTAGCCATGGACAAGAGTTGTCACTTGATGAACGGGATCACATCATTAGAGAATGATGTGATTGACTTGACCCATCCGTTAGCTTAGCACTATGATCGTTTAGTTTATTGCTATTACCTTCTTCATAAGTTATACATGTCCCTATGACTATGAGATTATGCAACTCCCGAATACCGAAGGAACACTTAGTGGGCTATCAAACGTCACAACATAACTGGGTGATTATAAAGATGCTTTACAGGTGTCTCCGATGGTGTTTGTTGAGTTGTCATAGATCAAGATTAGGATTTGTCACTCCGATTGTCGGAGAGGTATCTCTGGGCCCTCTCGGTAATGCACATCATTATAAGCCTTGCAAGAAATGTGACTAATGAGTTAGTTGCAAGATGATGCATTACAGAACGAGTAAAGAGACTTTCTGGTAATGAGATTGAACTAGGTATTGAGATACCGACGATCGAATCTCGGCCAAGTAACATACCGATGACAAAGGGAACAGCGTATGTTGTTATGCGGTTTGACCGATAAAGATCTTCGTCGAATATGTAGGAACCAATATGAGCATCCATGTTCCCTATTGGTTATTGACTGAAAGTGAATCTCGGTCATGTCTACATAGTTCTCGAACCCGTAGGGTCCGCACGCTTAACGTTCAATGACGATCGGTATTATGAGTTTATGTGTTTTGATGTACCGAAGGTAGTTCGGAGTCCCGGATGTGATCACGGACATGATGAGGAGTCTCGAAATGGTCGAGACATAAAGATCGATATATTGGAAGGCTATGTTTTGACATCGGAATGGTTCCGAATGAGTTCGGGCATTTATCGGAGTACCGACGGGTTACCGGAACTCCCCGGGGAGTCAATGGGCCTTATTGGGCCTTAGTGGGAGAGAAGAGGAGGTGGCCACGTGGAGGGCGCCCCCCCTCCCAAGCCCAATTCGAATTGGGTGGGGGTCGGTGATCCATAATAAGGCTCAACCTCCCCTGGACACACATACTTTCACTTTTTCTTTTTTCCTCTTCAGGTTTCCTTTCCGCACGCCCCTCTTGCTGGCCTCATAATTGGTCCTTTCGAAGGACGGACACACCAAGGTGGCAAGTAGCACAGACGTGCGGGGGAATCTCTAGATGTCCTTCTTGGCGATCACTCTACCTGTTTTCAAGACCCGTACGCAGCTCCTCCTTGGTCTTGGCATGTTAAATAGCCATTGTTGCTTCTCGCACTTTTTGTTCAAGTACGCTCTGACGTATTAATTAAAATTATAATGGAAACAGTTTGCGGCCCAACATATGTGGCACTAGCTTCCTCTTTATTTTTATTTTCGCTATTTTAATTTTCATCCGTACACCTTGGTACGCCGTAATCCGCCAGGGGCTTTATTGCGCCCCACACTATGGCAACAAGTCCGAACACTTTTACCGTATAGTTCGGCACCCCGAATTTAGCATTATATGCATTGGCTCCGAATCATGTCTTTGGTCAATAGTTGGGTTGCCCGACTCCTGTGCTTACTACCTTACGTTCCGCTATATCAACTAGGGTAGTAAAGGGAGAACTACTGCGATTGTGTCCTGGTTTATCCGGATGAGCACCTCAGTAGAGAAAGCCGAAAACTGACTGTCATGATGCAGCGTGAGCCGGTCAGCTCTTCGGAGGTTTCAAATCTTTAGCTATTTTACCCGCATTATGCGATGAATCGGTTCTTATCCAATTAGGTGTTTACAACACCCTAGTCTGGATACTAGGGGTTGCACCTATATTTTCATTGTCAAACTCCTATGGCTAAGTGAGGATAATAAAGCCACATAGTCCGTTTGCCCGGTTTGTTGCACTAAACACCTCCTTTAAGGACCAAACTCTTGGATAAAGAGTGTTTAGATTCATCCCGAACACCCCCGTACTACCTACGTGGGGGCTGAAGCCGATGACTGGCCAACTCTTAGATTTGATGAAATGGACGCACAGGAGGTAAAATTTTAAATAAACAAAAAAGAAAAGCATTATATTACATATCAAGCCTTGTTTTCATCATATAGGACGGGATTACATGAATGTATTCATTCAAAAATAATGTCCTTAGCACATTGCTCCGCCACAATGCGGGATCCCTTCAGAACATCTTCAAAATACCGCTCGGGTGTGCGATGCTCCTTGCCTGCGGGCGGTCCTTCGTTCACGAGCTTGACGGCATCCATCTTCGCCCATTGTATCTTGACGCGGGCGAAGGCCATCCGCGCACCTTCTATGCAGACCGACTGCTTGACGGCATCAAGCCGCGGGTAGGCATTGACCAGCCGCTTCACGAGGCCAAAGTAGTTTCCGGGTATAGCGTCTGCAGGCCACAGCCGGATTATTAAATCCTTCATGGCTAGTTCGGCCACCCTATGCAGCTCGACCAACTGTTTTAGCTAGTCTCTAAAGGGCACCAGATGTTTGGTGCAAGGTATTGCGACCAGAACAGCTTCTCTGTTGAGCTCCCCTCTTCGGCTCGGAAGAATTCCGTGGCGTCAGAAACTGCTACCTCTTGAGCACTGCGTTGGTTTTCCCTTGAAGAGGAAAGGGTGATGCACTAAAGTAGAGTAAGTAGTTCCCTCAGTTTTTGAGAACCAAGGTATCAATCTAGTAGGAGACCACTCTCAAGTCCCTCGTACCTACGCAAACAAATAAGAACCTCGCAACCAATGCGATAAAGGGGTTGTCAATCCCTTCTCGGTCACTTACGAGAGTGAGATCTGATAGAGATGATAAGATAATATTTTTGGTATTTTTATGATAAAGACTAAAAGTAAAGAAAGCAAAATAAACAGTAATAGAAATAACGGTAGATTAATATGATAGAGAATAGACCCGGGGGCCATAGGTTTCACTAGTGGTTTCTCTCAAGATAGCATAAGTATTACGGTGGGTGAACAAATTACTATCGAGCAATTGATAGAATTGAGCATAGTTATGAGAATATATATAGGTATGATCATGTATATAGGCATCACGTCTGTGAAAAGTAGACCGACTCCTGCCTGCATCTACTACTATTACTCCACACATCGACCGCTATCCAGCATGCATCTAGAGTATTATGTTCATAAGAACGGAGTAACGCTTTAAGCAAGATGACATGATGTAGAGGGATAAACTCATGCAATATGATATAAACCCCATCTTTTTATCCTCGATGGCAACAATACAATATGTGTCGTTTCCCCTACTGTCACTGGGATCGAGCACCGCAAGATTGAACCCAAAGCTAAGCACTTCTCCCATTGCAAGAAAGATCAATCTAGTAGGCCAAACCAAACTGATAATTCGAAGAGACTTGCAAAGATAACCAATCATGCATAAAAGAATTCGGAGAAGATTCAAATATTATTCATACATAGACTTGATCATAAACCCACAATTCATCAGATCTCGACAAACACACCGCAAAACAAGATTACATCGAATACATCTCCAAGAGAATCGAGGATAACTTTGTATTGAGATCCAAAGAGAGAGAAGAAGCCATATAGCTAATAACTATGGACCCGAAGGTCTGAGGTAAACTACTCACACATCATGGGAGAGGCTATGGTGTTGATGTAGAAGCCCTCCGTGGTCGATGCCCCCTCCGGCAGAGCGCCGGAAAAGGCCCCAAGATGGGATCTCACAGGTATAGAAGGTTGCGGCGGTGGAAATAGGGTTTTGGCTCCTCCTATGATGTTTTCGGGGTACGTAGGTATATATAGGAGGAAGAAGTAGGTCGATTGAGCTACGAGGGGCCCATGAGGGTGGAGGGCATGCCCAGGGGGGTAGGCGCGCCCCCTGCCTCGTGGCCTCCTCGTTGATTGCTTGACATCCACTCCAAGTCCTCTGGATCACGTTTGTTCAGAAAATCACGTTCCCGAAGGTTTCATTCCGTTTGGACTCCGTTTGATATTCCTTTTCTTCGAAACACTGAAATAGGCAAAAAAAACAACAATTTGGGATGGGCCTTTGGTTAATAGGTTAGTCCCAAAAATAATATAAAAGTGTATAATAAAGCCCATTGAACATCCAAAACAGATAATATAATAGCATGGAACAATCAAAAATTATAGATACATTGGAGACGTATCAGAAACACTACGCGGCAAATCCGCAAACGCCCCTGGAGAACTCCAAATCCGGGTTAGTAAGAGATACCTCTGGCTCACATACTTGCTTTGCATAATAAAAGACTTACCCATCGCGATCTTCTTGGCCTCTTGGATCTCCCAGAGGGTGCCTTGGGCTTCGGCCCGGGCCTCTTGTGCGCTTTGGCGGGCCTTAGCGAGTTCGGACTCTTGGTCCGCATTCTGGCGCTCCAAGGACTCGCATTTCTTCACTGTGTCCTAGAGCTCCTACTGGACCTCACCAACCCTAGCCTCATGCTTTTCTCGGGCGGCTTTTTCCTTTACCGCTCTCTCCTCGGCCTCGGCCAGTGCCTTCTTGAGGGCCTCTACCTTGGTCGCCACCCCTAATAAATGTCATGGCACTATGATCAGCTTACATCATTCACCCCTTCTGGACATACACAAGATCATTCATACCTTGGGCATCCTCCAGCTGCTTTTTCGCACGGTCAAGCTCTTCCTCCATCTATTCTAGCCTCTGCTTCAGTCCGGAGACTTCGGCAGCATGAGAAGTCGTGGCCAGCAACGACGCCTCCTTATTGACAAAGACATATATGATTAGTCTCCTGCGAAAAACTATTTGATCCGTTGTTCGGCTTTTCTTTCCGAACACCAGACAGAGTTTCAGGGGATACTATCTATACTGTAACTTTATTTTCACATAAATGCAACACTTACCTCAAAGCCTGTTAGAAGGCTTGCGCAGGCTTCGGTCAGTCCGCTCTTCGCGGACTGAATCTTCTCAATCACCTCACCCATGAGGGTACGGTGGTCCTCAATGATGGAAGCACTTCGCAGCGCCTCCAGTAGAGTACCCGGCGCCTCTGGTTGGACAGAGGTCACCGGCGGAATGGGCACACCTCCTTCCGATGAAGGAGGCTGCTTGCCGGATTTCAGAGCCGTGTGGGTCTCCGGGACCGTATTCGGCTGGGGGCCAAGTTGGACATGGCCCCCATCGCCAGTCTCCATGGGGATCTGCTCCCCCCATGTGTCCGGCAGCCGAGGTCTCGCCCTCTGGCGCCGTCCTAATGGCCTCCTGCGTCTCTCCCTGTCCGGGGGTCCTTCGGGACAACACCTCGGCGTCGTCCATGGCCTCGGGAGAGGAGGCCGTTGGAAGGGCCCACTGTCCATCACCTTCGGATTCAGCGAGTTCCCCGAAGACGAGGATCGCTCGAGGGCGGAACGAGCCGGACTGCAAATGCATGATTCAACATGATAGAATTATGAAGTGAAAGAGGAGGATATATGAATGCATCAGGGTCTTCGGATACTCACGATTCGGCCAGGGGCTTGTTTCGAGGGCACCGCTCTGGGCTGCTATCAACGTCCCTCGTGGAGCTATCCGCGAAGGAAGCCTTTCCCTCCTTGGACGCCTCCGCTTCCAGATCTATGGAGGCCACCCTCTTCTTTCCCCCCTCAGGGAGGGGGAAGTTTCTTACTTCCTCCTCTTCCTCCTCCTTGTCGTCTTCAGCGGTGGAGTGAGTTTCGGTGTCTTCGAACGCCACATCCAAAGTACCCTTGGGACGGAGGCCTCCTCTGGTCCCCTTGGCCTTCTTCTCCGATGCCACGTAGGGCACCGGAACCAGCATCTTCGTCAAAAGTGGGATGACTGGTTCCTCGGGCAGCAGAGCCGAACACCGAATCCGCTCCGCCTTCTTTGTCCAACCCTGAAAAGGCAAAATAGGGAAGTTGGGACATCCTCCTAGAGAAAGCCAGAAAGGGATACACCTTGAATCATGGAGAACTTACCGAATTGGCGGGATGGGCCAGATCGTGTCCGCAGTCTCGGTTGTCTCCGGCCATGTCTCATTGGCCTTGAAGAGCACCTTCCAGATGTATTCATGCGTAGTTCTGAAGAATTGTCGCACGGTCTTGTGCTTGGCTAGATTGAACTCCCATAGATGGCAAGCCCGGTTCTGGCATGGAAGGATCCGGCGAATTAGCATCACCTGAATCACATCGACGAGCTTGACATTCTTGTCCATCATGCTCCTGATGCGCGTCTGAAGCGCAGTCAACTCTTCCGACAAAGACCAATCCAGGCCCTTCTCCTGCCAGGAGGTAAGCCGCATTGGGGCCCCGGACTTGAATTCGGGAGTCGCGGCCCAGGCAGTGTCGCAGGGCTCAGTGGCGTAGAACCACAGCTTCTCCCACCCCTTGACGGTCTCCACGAAGGTGCCTTTGGGCCATGCGACGTTGGACATTTTGCTCACCATGGCGCCTCAGCATTCTGTGTGTTCGCCGCCCACCACCTTCGTCTTCACATTGAAGGTCTTCAGCCATAGTCCAAAGTGGGGGGATGCGGAGGAAGGCCTCACACACGACGATAAACGCCGAGATGGTGAGGAAGTAATTGGGGGCCAGATCATGGAAATCCAGCCCATAGTAGAACATGAGTCCGCGGACGAATGGGTGGAGAGGAAATCCCAGCCCACGGACGAAGTGAGGGATGAACACGACCCTCTCATGGGGCTCCGGAGTGGGTACGATCTGTCCCTTAGCAGGAAGCCGATGGGCGATCTCCCTGGCCAAATATCTAGCCTCCCGAAGTTGGGTGGTGTCCTTCTCCTTGACGGTGGAGGCCATCCACTTGCCCTGTGCTCCGGACATGGTTGGAGTGCTTTCTTGGGGTAGGAAAGATGAGAACTTGGGCGCTGGAGCTTGAGAGTGGGTAGGCGGAAAGAGAGAAGGCGTGGGTGGAAGATATGAATCCTTATCTCCTTATAAAGGCAGTGAATATCAAACGCCTCCCCACTCGCCATGAAACTCGCCTATTCCCCAGGGGTCGTGCGGGTGGCACGGTTGGATTACCCATACCCGTATTGATGAGAATCCCGCAATAAGGGGACACGATCTCTGCTTTGATGAGACGTGCCAATAAAGCCACATCACAAAATATGGAGTGGTAGGCCAAGAAACGGTTCGAAATAATAACCGGGCAGGGACGTGATGTCACGTTACAAAAAGTTGTCAGCGGATGGGACTCGTGAAATATTATACTCTCTGCGGTGGTGTGTGGTACTTGTTTTGCAGATCTAGACATGTTCGTTGCTTGAAGACTGTGTCGGAGTATTCGGAGAAGGAACCCGCCTTGCAATGCCGAAGACAATCTGCGTGCTGGACACCTCGTCATTGAAGCCAGGTTCAGGGGCTACTGAGGGAGTCCTAGACTAAGGGATCCTCGGGCGTCTGGCATGTTGGACATGGGCCGGACTATTGGGCCATGAAGGTACAAGATAGAATACTTTCTCCCGTGGCCGGATAGGACTCTCCTTTGCGTGGATGGCAAGCTAGGCGTCCGGATGTACTATTTCCTTTCTATGTAACCGACTTTGTACAACCCTAGTCCCCTCTGGTGTCTATATAAACCGGAGGGTTTGTCCCATAGGTACAATCATAATCAGATAGGCTAGACTTCTAGGGTTTTAGCCATTACGATCTCGTGGTAGATCAACTCTTGTAACCCCCATACTCATCAATATTAATCTAGCAGGACGTAGGGTTTTACCTCCATCGAGAGGGCCCGAACCTGGGTAAACATTGTGTTCCCCGTCTCCTGTTACCATCAACCTCAGGCGCACAGTTCGGGACCCCCTACCCGAGATCCGTCGGTTTTGACACTAACAGCCAGCCCCCTTTCCTTCCCTCTCTCTCCCTCTTCCTTATTCTCCTACCCCAACTAGGGAAGGGGGAAACCTACTCCTACTAGGAGTAGGACTCCCCCTTGGGCACGACATAGAGAGGGCCGGCCCTCCCCTCCTCCCCTCCTTTATATACGGGGGAGGGGGGCACCCCATAGACACACAAGTTGACAGTTGCCTTAGCCATGTGCGGTGCCCCCCTCCACAGATTTCCAGCTCGATCATATCGTTGTAGTGCTTAGGCAAAGCCCTGTGTCAGTAACTTCATCATCACGCCGTCATGCTGACGAAACTCTCCCTCAGCCTCAGCTAGATAAAGAATATGAGGGACGTCACCGAGCTGAATGTGTGCAGATCGCGGAGGTGCCGTGCGTCCGGTACTTGGATCGGTTGGATCGCGAAGACGTTCGACTACATCAACTACGTTGCTAAACGCTTCCGCTTTCGCTCTACGAGGGTACGTGGACACACTCTCCCGCTCATTGCTATGCATCACCTAGATGGTTCTTGCGTGTGCGTAGGAAAATTTTGAAATTACTGCATTGCCCAACAGTGGCATTCGAGTGAGGTCTATGCGTAGATGTTATATGAACGAGTAGAACACGAAGAGTTGTGGGGATAATTGTCATACTGCTTACCAGCATGTCATACTTTGATTTGGCGGTATTGTTGGATGAAGCGGCTCAGACCGACATTACGCGTACGCTTACGTGAGACTGGTTCTACTAACGTACTTCGCACACAGGTGGCTAGTGGGTGTCTATTTCTCCAACTTTAGTTGAATCGATTGTGACTACGTGCAGTCCTTGTTGAAGGTTAAAACAGCAAACTTGACGAAAAATCATTGTGGCTTTGATGCGTAGGTAAGAACGGTTCTTGCTAAGCCCATAGCAGCCACGTAAAACTTGCAACAACAAAGTAGAGGACGTCTAACTTGTTTTTGCAGGGCATGTTGTGATGTGATATGGTCAAGACGTGATTATATAAGTTGTTGTATGAGATGATCATGTTTTGTAACACAGTTATCGGCAACTGGCAGGAGCCATATGGTTGTCGATTTATTGTATGAAATGCAATCGCCATGTAATTGCTTTACTTTATCACTAAGCGGTAGCGATAGTCGTAGAAGCAATAGTTGGTGAGACGACAACGATGCTTGGATGGAGATCAAGGTGTCAAGCCGGTGCCAATGCTGATCATGACAGTGCTTTGGAGATGGAGATCAAAGGCACAAGATGATGACGACCATATCATATCACTTATATTAATTGCATGTGATGTTTATCCTTTATGCATCTTATTTTGCTTAGTTCGGCGGTAGCATTATAAGATGATCTCTCACTAAATTTCAAGGTATAAGTGTTCTCCCTGAGTATGCACCGTTGCTACAGTTCGTCGTGCCGAACACCATGTGATGATCGGGTATGATAAGCTCTATGTTCACATACAACGGGTGCAAGCCAGTTTTGCACACGCAGAATACTCGGGTTAAACTTGACGAGCCTAGCATATGCAGATATGGCCTCAAAAGACTGCGGCCGAAAGGTCGAGCGTGAATCATATAGTAGATATGATCAACATAGTGATGTTCACCATTGAAAACTACTCCATCTCACATGATAATCGGACATGGTTTAGTTGATATGGATCATGTGATCACTTAGATGATTAGAGGGATGTTTATCTAAGTGGGAGTTCTTAAGTAATATGATTAATTAAACTTTAATTTATCATGAACTTAGTACCTGGTAGTATTTTGCATGTCTATGTTGTTGTAGATAAATGGCATGTGCTGTTGTTCCATTGAATTTTAATGCGTTCCTAGAGAAAGCTATGTTGAAATATGATGGTAGCAATTACACGGACTGGGTCCGTAACTTGAGGATTATTCTCATTGCTGCATGGAAGAATTACATCCTGGAAGCACCGCTAGGTGCCAAACCCGCTACAGGAGCAACGCCAGATGTTTTTTTGACACCTGAAACAGTAGGAGAGTCTCCTACTGCAATTAAATTAAAGAATGCATAGTATGTTACATGAGATTAATTACAGGTCATCCCCTTTGGGAATGAGGGTTGGGGGGGAAGAACTTTACAGGGAGTTAAGGAAGGAAAAGAGGAAGGGTTTGTGTTTATCTCCTACTTTATAAGTAAGGAGGGAAAGATCTTCCTTGAGTCTTGCAAGCCAGGAGGCTTGCGAAGGGAGCACACCTCTGAAATGCTTATTATT